>NC_081148.1:26256136-26533636 GCF_958295425.1 Solea solea | reverse complement strand
CCTTACCCTTACCCTTACCCTTACCCTAACCCTTACCCCTAACCCTAACCCTTACCCTTACCCTAACCCTTACCCTAACCCTCCCTATACCTAACCCTAACCCTTACCCTTACCCTACCCTACCCTTACCCTTACCCTAACCCTTTACCCCTTACCCTAACCCTTACCCTAACCCTTACCCTAACCCTAACCCTAACCCTAACCCTAACCCCTTACCCTTACCCTAACCCTAACCCTTACCCTAACCCTTACCCTAACCCTTACCCTTACCCTAACCCTAACCCTAACCCTAACCCTTACCCTAACCCTAACCCTTACCCTAACCCTAACCCTAACCCTAACCCTTACCCTTACCCTATTCTCCTTTCCTTCCCCTAACCCTAACCCTAACCCTAACCCTTACCCTCCTTTTCCCCAACCTAACCCTAACCCTACCCTTCCTAACTCGAGATAAGTTCAGAATGACCGAAGAATTTTCGGTCATTTTTCCATATCT
The DNA here is from genome assembly GCF_958295425.1 of Solea solea. NCBI lineage: Eukaryota > Metazoa > Chordata > Actinopteri > Pleuronectiformes > Soleidae > Solea > Solea solea. The sequence continues at coordinate 26,533,140 of NC_081148.1, read as the reverse complement.
CGGCTTCCTTTTGTCCCACAATCACGGGGGTTTCACCAGGGGCTCCGGAGGGTGCCTAAATGGGGGGGCGGATGTTGGTTTGGAGTCGATCCCACCCTTCGTTCAAAAGTTATTCGCGGAATGACCGCAAAATGGTGGTTTTCATCCCTATACCTTACCCTAACCCTTACCCTAACCCTAACCCTAACCCTAACCCTACCCTAACCCTTACCCTAACCCTAACCCTAACCCTAACCCTAACCCTAACCCTAACCCTTACCCCTAACCCTAACCCTAACCCTTACCCCTAACCCTAACCCTAACCCTTACCCTAACCCTTACCCTTACCCTAACCCTTACCCTAACCCTTACCCTTACCCTAACCCTAACCCTTACCCTAACCCTTACCCTAACCCTTACCCTTACCCTTACCCTAACCCTAACCCTTACCCTAACCCTTACCCTAACCCTAACCCTAACCCTTACCCTAACCCTAACCCTTACCCTAACCCCTAACCCTAACCCTAACCCTTACCCTAACCCTTACCCTAACCCTAACCCTTACCCTAACCCTAACCCTTACCCTAACCCTAACCCTTACCCTAACCCTTACCCTAACCCTTACCCTAACCCTTACCCTTACCCTAACCCTTACCCTAACCCTAACCCTAACCCTAACCCTAACCCTAACCCTTACCCTAACCCTAACCCTTACCCTAACCCTAACCCTAACCCTAACCCTAACCCTTACCCTAACCCTACCCTACCCTTACCCTAACCCTTACCCTTACCCTAACCCTAACCCTTACCCTAACCCTAACCCTAACCCTTACCCTTACCCTACCCTTACCCTAACCCTAACCCTTACCTTACCCTTACCCTTACCCTAACCCTTACCCTAACCCTAACCCTTACCCTAACCCTTACCCTAACCCTAACCCTAACCCTTACCCCTAACCCTTACCCTAACCCTAACCCTAACCCTAACCCTAACCCTTACCCTAACCCTTACCCTTACCCTAACCCTTACCCTTACCCTTACCCTACCCTTACCCTAACCCTTTACCCTAACCCTAACCCTAACCCTTACCCTAACCCTTACCCTAACCCTAACCCTTACCCTAACCCTAACCCTTACCCTTACCCTACCCTTACCCTTACCCTTACCCTTACCCTAACCCTTACCCCTAACCCTAACCCTTACCCTTACCCTAACCCTTACCCTAACCCTCCCTATACCTAACCCTAACCCTTACCCTTACCCTACCCTACCCTTACCCTTACCCTAACCCTTTACCCCTTACCCTAACCCTTACCCTAACCCTTACCCTAACCCTAACCCTAACCCTAACCCTAACCCCTTACCCTTACCCTAACCCTAACCCTTACCCTAACCCTTACCCTAACCCTTACCCTTACCCTAACCCTAACCCTAACCCTAACCCTTACCCTAACCCTAACCCTTACCCTAACCCTAACCCTAACCCTAACCCTTACCCTTACCCTATTCTCCTTTCCTTCCCCTAACCCTAACCCTAACCCTAACCCTTACCCTCCTTTTCCCCAACCTAACCCTAACCCTACCCTTCCTAACTCGAGATAAGTTCAGAATGACCGAAGAATTTTCGGTCATTTTTCCATATCTCGGCTTCCTTTTGTCCCACAATCACGGGGGTTTCACCAGGGGCTCCGGAGGGTGCCTAAATGGGGGGGCGGATGTTGGTTTGGAGTCGATCCCACCCTTCGTTCAAAAGTTATTCGCGGAATGACCGCAAAATGGTGGTTTTCATCCCTATACCTATACCTAACCCTAACCCTTACCCTTACCCTACCCTACCCTTACCCTTACCCTAACCCTTTACCCCTTACCCTAACCCTTACCCTAACCCTTACCCTAACCCTAACCCTAACCCTAACCCTAACCCCTTACCCTTACCCTAACCCTAACCCTTACCCTAACCCTTACCCTAACCCTTACCCTTACCCTAACCCTAACCCTAACCCTAACCCTTACCCTAACCCTAACCCTTACCCTAACCCTAACCCTAACCCTAACCCTTACCCTTACCCTATTCTCCTTTCCTTCCCCTAACCCTAACCCTAACCCTAACCCTTACCCTCCTTTTCCCCAACCTAACCCTAACCCTACCCTTCCTAACTCGAGATAAGTTCAGAATGACCGAAGAATTTTCGGTCATTTTTCCATATCTCGGCTTCCTTTTGTCCCACAATCACGGGGGTTTCACCAGGGGCTCCGGAGGGTGCCTAAATGGGGGGGCGGATGTTGGTTTGGAGTCGATCCCACCCTTCGTTCAAAAGTTATTCGCGGAATGACCGCAAAATGGTGGTTTTCATCCCTATACCTAACCCTAACCCTAACCCTTACCCTAACCCTTACCCTTACCCTAACCCTAACCCTTACCCTAACCCTAACCCTAACCCTAACCCTAACCCTAACCCTAACCCTTACCCTTACCCTAACCCTAACCCTAACCCCTAACCCTTACCCTAGTTATGGATCGGGAGCAATATTTGTGGGAGGGATATAGACAGCTAAATGATAAAAACTATTATGTCAAACTCACAAACCCAATATACCTGGACACCATTCCATTAGTGCACAAAATCATAGCTAAATTGCATGAAAAAAAGTTCATTAATTCGAAACAAAAAAAGTATTTACTTGGTGATCCAGCTCCCAGACCTAGACGCTTTTACATGTTGCCTAAGATTCACAAGGACCCTGTTAAGTGGAGCAAGCCGCATGTTATTCCCCCAGGTCGTCCCATCGTTTCTGACTGCAGCAGTGAAACCTACAGATCAGCAGAATACCTGGACTTTTTTCTGAATCCACTGTCCACTACGCACCCGAGTTATATTAAAGACACATACGATTTCATAGATAAAATTAAAAATGTAGATATTCCGGCAGATTCGATCCTATTTACTATCGATATTGATAGCCTCTACACAAATATAGACATTAAGGAGGGTATTCAATCAGTGAAGAACATTTTTTCCAAACATTATGATAAGAAAAGACCGGATAAAGAACTATTACAATTATTAGAGATTAATTTAACTAGAAATGATTTTGAATTCAATAATGAATATTTTTTACAAATTAAGGGCACGGCAATGGGCAAGAAATTTGCGCCCGCATATGCCAACATTTTTATGGCAGATTGGGAGGCAGGAGCCCTCCGACGGTGTGACAAGAGACCCATTTATTATTATCGCTACTTAGACGATATCTGGGGCGTATGGACACATTCAGAAGATGATTTTAAGATTTTCTTAAATACTCTTAATAATTCCAATCCGTCTATTAAGGTTAAATCCACCATGGATCGAAATTCGGTAGATTTTTTGGACACAACCACATTTAAGGGACCCACCTTTAATCAAACTAATCGATTGGACATTAAAGTTTTTTTCAAAGAGACGGATACACATGCACTATTGCATAAGACCAGCTTTCACCCGAAACATACTTTTGCAGGTCTAATTAAATCGCAATTGTTACGTTTCCACAGGATCTGCACACAAAAAGAAGATTTCCATAAGGCCACTAAAGTGCTCTTCACTGCCTTGGCCAGCAGAGGGTACTCTAGGACCTTTCTTCGAAATTGTTATAAGAGGTTCCTCCAAATCAAACCTCAAATTGTGTCCTCCTTGGTGCCTTTCATCACCACCTATTCGGACTCCACGGTGAAGCTGGTCAGAGAAATAAAGAAAAACTTTGAGGATTCCTTTAAAGGAAGGGAGCTGTTCTATAACCATAGGATCATTGCTGCATTCAGAAAAAACAAAAATCTGAAGGATTACCTGGTAAAAGCCAAAATTCCAAACTTCACTGATCCCAAACCAAGGCCGCTGGACAGATTCTTTAAACAGCAAGTGTGGGTGTCTAATAATAGAACCAAATTAACATACAAAATTAATAATCAGGGTAATATTTCAACCCAAAATTGTGTTTATATAATAATTTGCAAACAATGTGGTCGTAAATATGTCGGTGAGACTGGAAACACCATTCGCACCAGATTCTCACGACATAGACATAATGTCTTAAGAAAGAAAGACATCCATACTCACCTGGTTAAACACTTTATACAGCATGGCTGGGATTCAGTTCAGGCCTCCGTCCTTGAATCTAACCCTAATTGGAATGTGGCCCAGAGACGGAGAGCCGAGAGGGCCTGGATATTTAAATTGGGCACTTTAATTCCGAATGGTCTGAATGAGGCTTGGATGTGATGTCACATAGGACAGGATGGAGTGTGCACGAATTTCATCACTGCTTCGCAGTGATGAAATTCTCCTTTCCTTCCCCTAACCCTAACCCTAACCCTAACCCTTACCCTCCTTTTCCCCAACCTAACCCTAACCCTACCCTTCCTAACTCGAGATAAGTTCAGAATGACCGAAGAATTTTCGGTCATTTTTCCATATCTCGGCTTCCTTTTGTCCCACAATCACGGGGGTTTCACCAGGGGCTCCGGAGGGTGCCTAAATGGGGGGGCGGATGTTGGTTTGGAGTCGATCCCACCCTTCGTTCAAAAGTTATTCGCGGAATGACCGCAAAATGGTGGTTTTCATCCCTATACCTAACCCTAACCCTTACCCTTACCCTTACCCTAACCCTAACCCTAACCCTAACCCTAACCCTTACCCTAACCCTTACCCTTACCCTTACCCTAACCCTAACCCTTACCCTAACCCTAACCCTAACCCTTACCCTTACCCTTACCCTTACCCTAACCCTTACCCTAACCCTTACCCTTACCCCCTAACCCTAACCCTAACCCTTTTCCCCTTCCCCTTACCCTAACCCTTACCCTAACCCTAACCCTTACCCTATGACCGCAAAATGGTGGTTTTCATCCCTATACCTAACCCTAACCCCTAACCCTTACCCTAACCCTTACCCTAACCCTAACCCTTACCCTAACCCTAACCCTTACCCTAACCCTAACCCTGACCCTAACCCTAACCCTAACCCTTACCCTAACCCTTACCCTAACCCTTACCCTAACCCTTACCCTTACCCCCTAACCCTAACCCTAACCCTTTTCCCCTTCCCCTTACCCTAACCCTTACCCTAACCCTAACCCTTACCCTATGACCGCAAAATGGTGGTTTTCATCCCTATACCTAACCCTAACCCTAATCCTTTGTCTTATTAAAATAATTATAGGAGCAAGGGGTGACTTAAGAGATTAAAAAATATAATCAAATAAAATAAAACAATGTTTATCCTTATGGAAATTATTTTCCATATGAATATGTTTACATTTATTAAAAACGCTTTTACAGCTGATGATATGACAATAGAGTCTACATGCATTTTTTTAATATCCTAAAAAAATATATTTTTACCTTCTGGGGCCTTGTAAATCCTGGAGGCATTTTTAGGATGTTGTGAGTGTTTCTCTGCTTTTCTGGGGAGAGAGGGAGAAACATGAACAATTTGTTAAAAATAATTTAATAGTTATTTTATTTATATTGAAATACTTACCCTAATAGAATTATAAATACCTTACTTGATAAAATCATAGTTATTTTACTTATTAGAACCTGAATACTTACCTTCATTTTAGATGATACTTACCTGATTGATTTTTTAATACTTTCCTTCATAAATAACATTTCATATACCAATATATAAATACTTAATAATAAATAGGACGCTTGCACTTTTTTTATGTGTTAATAGTAGGTCCAGGGGTGGACATTTGTGAACTTTGGAATGTATGTGTGGGTTACATTCCGTGCTTTTGTGCTGTGAAAAAGGTGCCTCTGCACTGGTGTATATAGTTTTTTGGTCTGATTATGTGCACTTCTGTGGGACCTGTAGTCCCTATTTTTACCCCAAGGGGTAGCTGTGTGACCCCAAAAGGGGAAAATGTTCTGTTTTGCGCACTACAGTAGTGTTCTGCTACTTATGTTTATTATTTCTATGGTGTCACGGCACAAATTTTGCACATTCTGCTGGAATCCAGTGAAATACTTTTGCTTGTACTGGTCACTTTATCTACATTTCATTTTTTTATATTTGTATAAGTGTTTATACTTATGTATTTTATTGTTATCATAACATTGTTCTGGTTCCTTATATTGTCGTCATCATTTTAACTTTTTTTCTACACTTGAATTGAGTGTCTCTCTCATTTGGCCGCCAGGCCACCAGGTGGCGCTCCTCTCAAAATGTTGCGTGTGACGTGGGACGGAGGACGCGTCATTTGACGCTTCTTCCGCCCCGCGAAAAATCTTCACACAGGTTATTGAGAGCGTCCACACGAAGCTATTGCCTGTGCGTATTTACTCAATTTTCATTGCCTGAAGAAGGTCCGATTGTGGACCGAAACGTTGCGTACTGTGTACGGTTAGATTTTATTTTTGTATGTTCTTAAATAAAAGTTTTTTGTTTGGAAGAAGAAGCCTCCACCTTCGTCCTTACACTGAAGCTAAGTGTTATTAGCGGTTAGCCGCTCCAGCAGCTAGTCTGGTTAGCGGCTAACTATATTAGCCTTCTATCGTACCGCACACATGTACGGGAACGAGAGAGAGTATTATGATGATGATGATAACGATGACTTCATCGTGGTGAGACGGAAGCGCGGCAGACAACGCTCCAGGGGCGGTGATGCGCCGCAGAGGTTTAACGGCTCTTACCCCCGCCGCGGACCGGCGCAACGGCGGAGCTATGCCTCCGTTACCAGGGGCGATGCACCGAAGCAGTTTTCCGCTCAACCACGCTACCCACAATGGGGCTCAGCGCCACTGCAGCGTAACCAGGGTCGACCGCGATGGCAGGATCGCCAGGTTTCCTTTGACCGGGCGCGACGGACCGAGGATGTCACACGCTGGCGGGATCAACAAGGTACACAGCGGGGCTGGAGTAGTCAACGTGTACCACAGCAGCGCGGTTGTGATCGTCCTCCACAACAGCGCTACTATCAGCAGCAGCAGCCACAGTGTCCTCAGCCGCAGCGGCCGCAGCGACAGCAGCCACAGCGACAGCAGCCACAGCATCCTCAACAGCAGTGGCAGCAGCAGGGTTAACAGTGGCAGCAGCGTCAGCAACAGCAGCGAGGGTTTCCATGGCAACGCCCCCAACAACAACAACGTCCATGGCAACGGCCGGGACCTCAACGAGCCTGGCAACGCCCACAACAAAGGTGGCAGCAATCCACTCAACAGCGCCCCCAGCGAACACAGCCCCACCAGGTAACCAGTCAGGACCCTGACTTTGTTAATAAAGTGCGTGTTCTCCACCGCATAATTAAAGCTGCGCACCACCTAAAAAATGTTTCAGGGGCGGACCCACCCCCTACCATCAGTAACATGACAATGACTCTGGCTACGTTTATTAAGCCTGCCTTTCCAAATGAGAACACCATGGGGCAAATTGAGGGCAATGCCCAACTTTGGGAAGCCACATCGATTGGCATTTTAAAGGGCCACTATGCAAAGCTGATGGAGGCTGACATAAAGAGCTTGACAGCTTTTCCTGACCGTGACTGGCGTGGACCCCTCAAAATAGCATGGTCCTGGGCACAGAGGAATCTGGGAAGGAGACTCCTTCCTGAGACCCTGCAACAGACAGAAATCCTGGCACGACTGAGTGAACTGCCTACAGCCCCTGCAGCTGTGAGTTCAGCCCCCACAACTGCAGCTCCAGTCTCAGCACACAGCCCTGCAGCTATAGCCTCAGCCCCTGTAGCTGCAGCGACTTCTGCAGCTCCATTAATTCCTGTAACTGCAGACTCAGCCCCTGCAGTTACAGGACCACCAGCCCCAGCCACCGTGGTACAGGTTCATCAGGCGCCAGTTACCCTCTCCCTGCCACCACCATCCACCTTACCTACTACTACCATTCCCCACGTGACCACCAGGGCGTCCACAGCCACTATGACTGACCCCAGTCACGAGTGGAGCCCACAGCAGGCGGAAAGGGAGATCAACGCCCCCACCACCGCTCCATGCCCCTTCCATTCACCTGCTGCAAGGCCTCCTCTCCCCACAGTGACGACATCATCGTCCACTCCTCCTGCTGCACCTGCACTTCCAACACCAGCACCGAGGACCCAGAGGCTCATGAGGGAGGTCACCAGCCAGACATCAGCGGTTGTCACACATGCAGCCACCTTCACGCCTGAGCCCGAACAACGGCCCCGCCCACCTGCTGCTCATCCTAGCAACAGCTGTGTTTCGTATGAAGTGGACAGCCTTTTTTCCCTTGGCACTGATGGAGAAGACGCCAACAGTCCCACAACCACACCACTGCAGCCCATTCGGGCCTCTCCTCCTCTCCCACGCCCATCCAGTCTTCCGACCAGCTTCCCACGGCTGACGCCGACCACCAGGCAGAGGACCCTGGCCGGGCTCATGGAGCCCCCTTCCTTGGGCAGGCGCAAAGTCACTCGCCATATTAGCACTCTGAGGAAGATGAAGGACTGGCACGTCACGGTGAGGAAGAAGGTCCTAATTGTGGGAGACTCTAATGTTTGCAGGTTCCCGCCCTTCCTGGATCAGCGACTGCAGGTGGACAGCTACCCGGGGGCGAATTTCCGCCACGCTGCAGCTCTGATGTCTAAGGCCATCGCCATCACACCACCGGAGCTGATTGTCCTGGCTTTTGGCGTAAATCACAGGTCACAGAGAGCACACTCGACCTCTGTGAAGCAGCTGCAGGCAGCTTTAAGGGCCACGAAGCTGCGCTTTCCCCTCGCCAGAGTTCTGGTCCCAGCCATCAACTTCTCCCCTGCTTTGCCACAGCACGAGAAGTTCAGTCTCCTGGCTCTCAATCGCCACATCCAGGAGCACTGTGACTCTATTCCGCCTCTGCCGAGGGAGAAGTTTGGCACTGAGTCTGACCAGATCCACTGGTCCAGGGAGACGGCGGCTGCCATGTTTGACCACTGGTGTGGTCATTTAAACTAAGAACCCCCACAAGCCTCTCCTCTCAGGTGGGGTATAAGAATGTATTGTTGTTGTGTGATTCTGTTCACTTGTCCACCCCACAGCTTGCTCTTCTTAACAGAGGCCTTACTTTCATCCCCACTATTAATATTAACAGTAATATCAGGCAACAGTCTAGATTCGACTTACAAAAATACCATAGAAGATTAAAGTTGGCAGCTTTCTATGGTGATGAGGGTGATTCCAGGCCCCCCCCTTTCACTCCCACATCTGATTGGGCCCCTCCCGATGCACAACTACCCCCCCAGGTTGTTAAGTTAATTAAAAAGGACTCAAAATATCTGGACCGTCATTTCAGGATCCAGCATGTGACTCCAAATTTGACAGGGGAAGAACAATTAGCACTAAAAGAGTTAATAGATAATAAAAATATAATTATTAAACCTGCAGATAAAGGCAGTGTAGTGGTAGTTATGGACCGAGTGCAATATTTGTGGGAGGGATATAGACAATTAAACGATAAAAACTATTACGTTAAATTACAAAAACCAATATATCTGGACACCATCCCATTAGTGGCTAAAATCATCAATAAACTTCATGAGAAGAAGTTTATTAATTCGAAACAAAAACAATATTTACTTGGTGATCCAGAACCCAGACCTAGACGTTTTTACATGTTGCCAAAGATACACAAGGACCCTGTTAAGTGGAGCAAGCCGCACATTATGCCTCCAGGTCGCCCCATTGTTTCTGATTGCAGCAGTGAGACCTACAGAACCGCAGAGTACCTGGACTTTTTCCTGAATCCACTGTCCACTACGCACCCTAGTTACATTAAAGACACGTATGATTTTATTGATAAAATTAAAAATGTAGACATTCCGGCAGATTCGATCCTCTTTACTATCGATATTGATAGTCTCTACACTAATATTGACATAAAGGAGGGAATTCAATCAGTGAAGAACATTTTTTCCAAAAATTATGATAAAAAAAGACCGGAGAAAGAATTATTGCAGTTATTAGAGATTAATTTAATGAGAAATGATTTTGAATTCAATAATGAATATTTTTTACAAATTAAGGGCACAGCAATGGGCAAGAAATTTGCGCCCGCATATGCCAATATTTTTATGGCAGATTGGGAGGCAGGAGCCCTCCGACAGTGTGAAAAGAGACCCATTTATTATTATCGCTATTTAGACGATATTTGGGGCGTATGGACACATTCAGAGGATGACTTTAAGATTTTCTTAAACACTCTTAATAATTACAATCCGTCTATTAAGGTTAAATCCACCATGGATCAAATTCAGTAGATTTTTTGGACACAACCACATTTAAGGGGCCCACCTTTAATCAAACTAATCGATTGGACGTTAAAGTTTTTTTCAAAGAGACGGATACACATGCACTATTGCATAAGACCAGCTTTCACCCGAAACACACTTTTGCAGGTCTAATTAAATCGCAATTGTTACGTTTCCATAGGATCTGCACACAAAAAGAAGATTTTCAGAAAGCGACTAAAGTGCTCTTCACTGCTTTGGCCAGCAGGGGGTACTCTAGGTCCTTTCTTAGAAATTGTTACAAGAGGTTCCTCCAAATTAAACCCCAAATTGTGTCCTCTGTGGTGCCTTTCATAACCACTTATTCGGACTCCACGGTGAAGCTGGTCAGAGAAATTAAGAAAAACTTTGAAGATTCCTTTAAAGAAAGGGGAATTTTATATAATCACAGGATCATTGCTGTATTCAGAAAAAACTAAAATCTGAAGGATTACCTGGTAAAAGCCAAAATTCCTAAATTAACTGATCCCAAACCAAAGCCACTGGATAAATTCTTTAAACAAGTATGGGTGTCTAATAATAGAACCAAATTAATATACCAAATTGATAAGGGAAATATTAATTCCAAAAACTGTGTTTATATAATCATTTGCAAACAATGTGGCCTTAAATATGTCGGTGAGACTGGGAACACAATTCGTACCAGATTCTCACGACATAGACATAATATTTTAAGAAAAAAAAAAAAGACATCCATACTCACCTGGTTAAACACTTTCTGCAGCACGGCTGGGATGCAGTTCAGGCCTCCGTCCTTGAATCTAACCCAAATTGGAACACGACCCAGAGACGGAGAGCCGAGAGGGTCTGGATATACAAATTAGGCACTTTAGTTCCACATGGTCTTAATGAGGCTTGGTTGTGATGCTACATAGGACTGGATGGAGTGTGCACGAAAAGAATTTCGTCACTGCTTCGCAGTGAAGAAATTCTTTTCCCCTTCCTCTAATCCCTAAACTTACCCTATTTATTTTATGTCTGTCCCTGCCTCAAAATAGAGGTAATGAAGAAAATATTGTGGGATGTAGAGGGTTGTGAGGCCCTGAAGAACTTGGTTTAGGTGCGTCCAATTGAGTTTCTTCAAAAGAATAGATGAAGGAGCCAGGAAAAATCTGCTTGTTATGTTGCTGCTTGAGAGGACAGCTGGCCTGCAGTGCCTGGCTCCGGTGTGTCTGGAGCAATCTCACTCAGGGGTGTGTCTTCCACTCCTGGAGTATAAAGGACAGGGATTTGCTTTTTGGAACTCACTCCTTTCATAGCTCTCGAAAGGGGAAGATTATCCTTCGTTAGCAGTGAGTTCAATTATCAGTCCACGTTCACTTTGTGCCGAAAACAACCGCCTGAAGAAGACCTTTTTTACGGTCGAAACGTTGCGGGTTTACGGCACGCGCACACATACATTCACACACATACTTTTTCACCTAATTTGTTTTCCTTTTTTCCACTCCTTTTCTTTTTTATTATATATTATACCTAACTATAAATATCTACATAATAAATAATTCATATCTTCCTATTAAATAACTAAATGAATAAATAATTATTACATATGATACAAAGCTGCCTGTAAAAACATTTGGACATAATAAATAAATAACTAATTCATAACGCTCTAATAAATAAATACAATATTATCACGTATGATACAAAGCTGCCTGTAAGGACTTGATTTTTGAGAGGACCCATTGGATTGGGACTTAGGATGGTCCGTCCGCAGGTTGGGTTATGGACGGAGGTGCGATATGGGAGGAGAAATAGGAGCCCATACGCTCGCACTGCTACCCACACAAAAAGTGTGAGGTACTTTGATGTTGTTGGTCCTCGGTCTTGGGAGAGGGGACGGGACGCTGTTCGGGGGAAGGACCGTGCTTTTCCTGTCTCCCACTCAGGTGGCAGACGGGCTCTGCTTCCTTCCCCTGTAAATAAAGCCCTCTGAACAAAAATAGAATGTAAACTGTAGGTATAATCTAAGAAATCAAATTCAACTCTTTGACGTGGTTCAACTTAACATCACTAAGTGGGAATTTTAAAAGAAAACTACCCACTATTCAGCGCCTGTGTTTTTAAAATGAATGAACATGTAATAGTTATGATCAGGACTTCAGTTGGTGAAAAGATCTGACTAAATAAAAGTTGAAAAAATATTCAGTAATATTTTTACAGCACTTTTAGGAGGGGAAGATTTTTTCAGAGAGGGATCGCTACATTACTTTTTAAAGGGGTGCACATGGGTTAGTATTATTTCCGAAATAAACAAAACAATCCAAACACTAGCACTGGAAAGTCTGCTGACCCTGTTCTTTCCTTCCTGATCGTACACACTCGGGCTGTCAATTTCCCTCTATAATCTCATTCGAATTCCATTCTTTATTATTTTAAATATTCAACTTGTATTTGAATTTTCAAGTAAAATGTTAATACATTTAACTTATTTAGTTGCTATACATTCTGTCCACTGTGCCATGCATGGGACACTGGCAGACGGCATGTGCCTCGCGACGGCGTTAATATAATAACGCTGTCACATATGCCTCCGTGGCAATTCTGTCTCTTACGGCTAAGAACAGTGTACCTTGGCTCAAGCTACTGGATGAAGTATTTGAGACCCGAACCCTGTGAGATGTTGATCGGTTTCATGTCTTTGTAAATAAAGCGTACCAATTTGTCCGTAATAGCATTCTGACTTGCAGCTGTAAACCCTGTGAAACCCGAAAAATTTGTTCCAATGGCCCAAACACACACATGCTTACAGAATGAATGAAACTGAGCAGAGGGAGGTAGTAACTGTCCACCATCATGCACTTCACGTGGCCTACTACAATTTTTGAGCTTGCAATAATATCAGAACTGAAAATGACAAATGAGCATGAACTGACAACAGATTGTGCATATGGTAAATTAGTACATTCAAATTACTTACCTGGCAAAGAAGAACAGTTTCCAACAGTGAAGAACTGTGATCAGGACAAATCTAAATGTGACAGGAAGACAATGGTTGAGAGAAGCCAACAGGAGGCAATTTTTATAATTTATGTTTTTGCACAGGTGGTTAACATTCACCCACCAAAAATACAATTTCAGGTGAAATTCACAATTTTAATGCACTTGTAGATGAAAACTATATCACCAGCCTAGAAATATAATTTTTAAACACGTTTTAAATGATTAAATAAAATAAAATCAGATAAAATAAATGCATTTTACAGACTCCTTTTTTCCCCTCTCAGTCAAACAGTGTACACTAGCCTATAATTATATTTTATATTATACGTACAATTATCAGAACATTAAGAGCATCTTACTTAAAGGTTTTTTTTAAATGTTCATGATGAACAAACATTGTCATTGCTCCACAGCCGGACCCGCCACACACATTATGAAGTACACAAACAAGATCCCAGTAATAAAATGGAGCCTTCTAAGATGAATCCAACTTGGGATTCCACCGACTCCTGTGAATGGGAATGACAGCATTTTCTTAAAATGCATACCTGAACTCTGTACCTGAACTATGGCTGAGCAGAACAAGGGACTCAAATGCAGGACTCAGAACACGAATCAGTCAGTAACAGAGTTTAATTCCAGGCAGAGGTTCGGTACACGGGAGGTCAACAAGAGATCAGGCAGAGGTACAAAAGCGTCAGGCAAAAAGGCAAGGTCAAAAAAGGCCGGCAAGGTTCAAAAACACAAGAAGGCAAGACTATGGCTGTGAAAAAGCGTGCTGGAACGTGAGCTATGAACTACAACGAACTGGCAACGAGACAAGACACAGAGGGGAATATAAGCAGTGCTTGATTAGGGAGTGATAGGATGCAGGTGTGGTCGACACAATCAGGGATCAGGTGCACGCAGACAAGGAAGGGGGCGGGGTAGACAGGAACCTGAAACAGAGACAAGGGTGAGTGATTTCAAAATAAAACAGGAAGACAAGACATAGAACGTGAAGGGAGAAACAAAACAAGGTACTTAACGTAAGTGACAGATCATGACAAACTCTTGGGAAAAACAAATACCGTAAAGCCTAGAATCAGATGAAATGGATATAGCTTGAACAATTAATTCAATGTAACACTAGCTTCATCACTGCTTACACAGCTTGTAAAAAAGCAGCAGCCACAACAAAAAGTTGTGGCTGCTGAGCTAATTCAGCTTGCATTTTTGTATATGAAATTGTTTATAATACCTCTAAGTTCCACTCAAATCTTTACTATTCATTTTAAAATTGACATTAAATACACATATGAAAATGTATATATTAAGGTTATAGAACAGCAACACCATCAGCAATATATAAAGTAATAGTAACATATAAAGCATTCATAACAGTAATTATAACTGCAGACCCCAATGGGGAAGAAAAATAATTATGCACATAAATAAGTTATAAAGGAGGTGACATGGTCTAAACAAACAAACACACACACACACACACACACCAGACTATTTTTCACACACTCAAAAACTACCTTAAAATGCCTTATTGTCCTAAACAAAATATTTTCCCAAAACTATACTGTATACGATGAAGAACTGTATTACTGGACAGTGTGCAATACTAAATTGTATGTGCATTCTCAGCAGCTGCAGGAGGCTTTACAAAAATGCAAAACGACATTTCCTGGCAGCAAAATAGTTTCACTCAAACCTTTGCAATTTTAAAATTCGCATTTTACATACACTGTATATGAAACTGTCTTTATTAAGTAATAGAATATTGAGATATTTTGGCCAGTGGCTCTAAGTAAATGAGAGAGAAGCTGCATAGAGAAAAAAATCTTCTCTTTGACACCATATACTCAAAGACGTCGCAATGGATTCATGCTTTGGCGCATTTTGCATGACTTTTGTCCTGCCTCCGTAACGCGGAGGTCAGGTGCGCTCGCACCTGTTATCAGATGCGAGCCGTGTGACGTTGCAACGCGCCTTTGGGGGAAATAGGGTATATAAAGGGTAATATGTACCCTTTAAATGCCAAATCTGCTCCCCAGGACCACGTGAACAAAATGTGAGCACTTTAGTATCTCAGTAGGCCCAGCAGGAGGCAAATTTAATTTTACATGTTTTTGGAGTGGAAATGAACAGGGTCTACAAGTTTTCTGGCAGTTTGGGGGTCTTACCAAGCAAACACAGGTCCCAATTCAGCCCACCTTGGAGTCTACATGGGTCCCATCCCTCCAACATGCTCCTCAGGCCTCAAAAAGCAGGCTTTTAAAAAAAAAAAATTGGAAACATTTAACATTTAATTTGCCAAAGCAATTTAAACTTGCACCAGGTAACCAGGATGGAGTTGGTACTGTGCATATAAAACTTTAGTTTTAAATTTACATTCAGGGATACTATAAAAGAAAACTTAATCACTTTACCGAACCTAGATAATTTTACCCAGTTCCATCCCATTCCCACTCTGCTACTTATATCCCTATAGAGTCCACCAACATGGGCTTAGCATGTGGGGCCCATGTTACTGAAGCAGCATGGGTCCCAGTTATTGTTTCCAAGTTCCACCCCATTCTGACTTTACCCAATTATATCCCTTATGGGGCCCATAGAGTAGGCCCACATGGGCTTTCCATGTGGGGTCAATGTTACTGAACCCATATGGGACCCACACAACTTTTCTATTTCCAGTCCATTCCCACTTTGCCTAATCATATCCCTTATGAAATATGAAATAAAATATCTGGACCGTCATTTCAGGATCCAGCATGTGACTCCAAATTTGACAGGGGAAGAACAATTAGCACTAAAAGAGTTGATGAATAACAAAAATATTATTGTCAAACCTGCAGATAAAGGCAGTGTAGTTGTAGTTATGGACCGAGGGCAATATTTGTGGGAGGGATACAGACAATTAAACGTTAAAAAACTATTACATTAAATTACAAAAAACAATTTATCTGGACACCATCCCATTAGTGACAAAAATCATCAATAAACTTCATGAAAAGAAGTTTATTAATTGGAAACAAAAAAAGTATTTACTTGGTGATCCAGAGCCCAGACCTAGACGTTTTTACATGTTGCCAAAGATACACAAGGACCCTGTTAAGTTGAGCAAGCCACATGTGATTCCCCCAGGTCGCCCTATTGTTGACTGCAGCAGTGAAACCTACAGAACAGCAGAGTACCTGGACTTTTTTCTGAATCCACTGTCCACTACGCACCCTAGTTACATTAAAGATACATATGATTTTATAGATAAAGTAAAAAATATACATATTCCGGCAGATTCGATCTTGTTTACTATCGACATTGATAGCCTCTACACTAATATAGACATAAAGGAGGGAATTCAATCTGTGAAGAACATTTTTTCCAAAAATTATGATAAAAAAAAAGACCGGATAAAGAATTATTACAATTATTATTAGAGATTAATTTGACTAAAAATTATTTTGAATTCAATGATGAATATTTTTTACAAATTAAGGGCACAGCAATGGGCAAGAAATTTGCGCCCGCATATGCCAATATTTTTATGGCAGATTGGGAGGCAGGAGCCCTCCGACAGTGTGACAAGAGACCCATACAATATTATCGCTATTTAGACGATATTTGGGGCGTATGGACACATTCAGAAGATGATTTTAAGGTTTTCCTTAACACTCTTAATAATTACAATCCGTCTATTAAGGTTAAGTCCACCATGGATCGAAATTCTGTAGATTTTTTGGACACAACCACATTCAAGGGGCCCACTTTTAATCAAACTAATCGATTGGACATTAAAGTTTTTTTTAAAGAGACGGATACACATGCATTATTGCACAATACCAGCTTTCACCCGAGACATACTTTTGCAGGTCTAATTAAATCACAATTGTTACACTTCCACAGGATCTGCACACAGAAGGAAGATTTTCAGAAGGCGTCTAGAGTTCTCTTCACTGCCTTGGCCAGCAGGGGGTACTCTAGGACCTTCCTTAGAAATTGTTACAAGAGGTTCCTTCAAATTAAACCCCAAATAGTGTCCTCTATGGTGCCCTTTATCACCACTTATTCAGACTCCACAGTGAAGCTGGTCAGAGAAGTTAAGAAAAACTTTGAAGATTCCTTTAAAGAAAGGGGAATTTTATATAATCATAGGATCATTGCTGCATTCAGAAAAAACAAAAATCTGAAGGATTACCTGGTAAAAGCAAAAATTCCTAAATTTACTGATCCCAAACCAAGGCTGGATAAATTCTTTAAACAGCAAGTATGGGTGTCTAATAACAGGAACAAATTTACATACCAAATTGATAAGGGAAATATTAATTCCAGAAACTGTGTTTATATAATAATTTGCAAACAATGTGGACTTAATAAGTCGGTGAGACTGGAAACACGATTCGCACCAGATTCTCACGACATAGGCATAACATTATAAGAAAGAAAGACATCCATACTCACTTGGTTAAACACTTTCTTCAGCATGGCTGGGATTCAGTTCAGGCCTCCGTTCTTGAATCAAACCCGAATTGGAACGTGGCCCAGAGACGGAGAGCCGAGAGGGCCTGGATAATTAAATTAGGCACTTTAATTCCACATGGTCTTAATGAGGTCTAGTTGTGGTGCTACATGGGACTGGATGGAGTGTGCACAAATTTCAAATTTTACCCTAACCCTCTTTTTTCCTTCCCTAACCCTGTCCCATTTGCTCTAACCTTACCCTCACTGGTTTCTTGCCTAACCCTAACCTCTAGGTGATCGGACGGACGCTTGGGGACCGGGCTGGCCCTGCCAGGGATGTCCTGGATGGTGTGTGCACTGACTCCTCTGCCCGTTGTGGACAGTGGAGTCCAAATGATTGTTTTCTAACCTTTGACCCCAAATTGAAAGACCGGGATATGTGTTGTCAGTGTGATCTTCAGGTTTTACTTAATACCCATTCCAAACAAAATGTTTAATTAAATATTAGTTTAAATGTCATATGATAAAAATCAAAAGTGTTAAAGTTCGATTGTACACTTACATTTAATGTTAAGCGCGTTTGGAGTTTGTTTGGTTGGGATGTGTTTCTGTTGTACTCACGCCAGCAAACAGAATCAAAATCCAGTACAGTCCATCCATGAAATCCAGTCCGGGGTTTGTAGTAGGTTTGTAGCAGGTTTGCGTTGTTGCTGCAAACAGAGAGTGAGACACAAACACGCAACTGTGATCGTTTCATTAAAGACAAGAGATGAGAAGAAGACTGGTGTCAGTGAGGAAACAAGGAAACAAAGTAATGTCAAACTTACGTCTGTGATCTGTCAACATCTCCTCTCCCTCTGGTGCTGCCGTCAACAGTTCCGGCTTTTGTAAGGAGTTTAAATCAGGTGCAACAACTAGAATTGTTTGAGGCGTGGCTTATTATTGAAAACAGGTGCGCTGTGACTGATTTTTTTTTCACCATAACTTTATTTAAAAAAATTCCACCAATGTTGACAAAGAAACAACATCCACTTAGAAAAGAGGAACAAGATCAAAATTCGTCTTTCCTCTTTTTGAAGGGGATGTTGTAAATAAACAAGTGCTAAGTTGTAAAAAAAAAAAAAAACTTGATTATTTTTATGTGAAAGAATACATGAACGATACATGAAATGCACTTATTGAAATTAATATCTTTTTCTTGGCAATTATTCCCATGGCTGAAAAAATACCCACAATATATTTGGCTGTTTAAAAGTCTTTGACCAGCAGGGGGGGTTGTGAGCACACGAAGCCTTGAGAAATAAACCTTTTTGTGAACCATTTGGGTGGAAGGCTTCAATGCTTCAAGAAGCTTCATCTCGCCATCACTAGGTGGCAGTGTTTACCTGTGATGGTGTTGCATGGATGCGTAATAGCAAATGTGAGCTGTTAATCTTTGTTTACAGGTTGACAAGGACAGAGTAACATTTTACAAACAGAATATTTAACGTTGATATATTTATTATGTGCTTGACAAAAACCATATATAGTTAGATATTTGCTGTTTATATACTCTTATGTCTCTCAGGTGCTACAATATTATTTTGTCCACCAGATGTAGACAATCAAAGTAAAATGACTGTAAGGGTGATTTCATTTGTGGTCATTTAGTGTGTTTAATTTTGTGTCTGATATCAATATTACAAAAGTGCACATACCAGAATCAATCAGATAAAGTAATTTCACATCTTTTAACCCTTAAACACTGACTTTACGTTTCCGTAGTTACGCCACAGTTTGTGCTACTGGAGAAATTCCAATGGTTTGTGAAAGCTGAGAAGTCGCATGTCAAAGTCAACATGTGGTTATTACAGTGATTTGTGTAACTAACAGAACTAGACCCAGATGCCGGAACAGTGGTAACAGTCTTTATTTGAACACATGTAGCACTTGGACAGGCAGATAAGGAACGAGGATCACCAAAGGTGAGTGATACACAGGAGCTGGATCGACGTGGACACGGACTAGAACACGTAAGAAGAGTTAACAAAGGTACTGAAGCACTTGCATGCATAAATCACTGACTGGATAATAAAAAATAAAAAAAAATGGAGAGGATAGCTCAAAAAGACGTGTTCACAGGGTGACTGACGAAGACAAACTCACAACCAGGACGAACAGCTGCGACTAACTAGACACACGTGAAGCAGCTTGGGATAATCGAGGGAAAATAAAGCACACACAGACAAGAAAAATTCAAAATAAGAGTGGCACTATCGCAAAAAAATGACATCAACAAAGGAGAACGACAATTTCATGTCTTTGTCACCAGAGACGAGAGAGTGGGAAGAACACCTGTGCATAGTTTTTGCACATTGAGAGACAAAGACTCACAAAATGTCAGTGTCAATATGTATCATACTATTTTCAATTTCAAATCTAAAATGTTCACATACAACTGCAATGTTTTTTCTAAATCTGAGTTTTCGGTTTCAGAACAGCTGATCAGCATTAGTTCAACCAACTCTGAGTATGTTCACTCAGAGTTAGGCGTGTGCGTTGGGAATGAAAAAAGCCATCATCAATGGAGCTCCGATACGATTCACCATGGCAACAGGTAAGCAAAGAGCACAGCCTCCACTTTAATCAAGTTGAGCAGAAATTTTAACACATGCCAATGACCATGACATGTATCTTCAAAAACAGGAGTGAAGAGACGAGTCAATAAATGAACACTATTACATTTTATACAGCGTAATCCACTCATTCATCATTTAACAGACTTTCATTTAATTAATGGATAATAAAATGCTGCAGTCCTACCATATGTTACATTTGATATTTATTCAGTTGTAACCTGACGAGATAAAGAATATGGATCAAACTGATAAAACAAAGTTTACTTACGGACCTATAAATATAAAGTCCAACTGAAGTGTCCATGTTCAAACCGACTCACTTTATTTTACATTAAAACATCTTGCTCAACGCTATTTCATGACGATATTAAAAATATATATAAAAAAAAAACATGTCTACTATAAACTGCTTTCTATTTCCCTTCCTGGTTGGATTTAAACACCTATGCCAATTAGGTACACATTTTCTGTTTATGAACACACTTATTGAATGAGCCAATCTCATGGCAGTAAGTCATTGCATTTAGGCAGGTAGATGTGGCACGGTTTAATTGATCTAAAATCAATTAATTTGTTAAAAAGGTGTTGCTGACAATACCACCTAGGTGTGAGAGCCTATGACCCTTAAAGGTAAAACACTCAGGTTCTTAATTCAAATCAGGGTTTGAGCAGAGTTAAAAAAAACATGACTCTAATCAGTAGTGTACATGACATTTATTAAAATAAAACAAAAGAAGTAATAACAAAGTTAACCCAGCCCAAAGTCTTCCCTAGGATCCCTCGTTGTCCCTGGGTAGCCACTCTCAGACCCGGCCACGACAACAGTCCGTTTCTGGTGAAAAATGAAAGAGGCCTTCCGTCAGCGCGCACACACACAGGGAGAAAAATAGCTGGGATAAGCAATCAGGCCAATGTTAAATCACGGTAAAAAACTCCAGATCTAAAACCCAGATCAACGAAAATCTAGTTAAAAGAGGAAGAGGGTGCTTAGCTGTGAGGGGGAAGCATCGCCCTTGACTCTCGAAGCCTACAAAGAACGTGCGCGTGCACACACGATGGAGTCAAATGAAGTGTTGATGAAATGGAGAGATGAAGCTGGTGTTGCCACTGAAAATCCCAAAAAAAAACAGAGTTCCTCAGGTCAACTCAATTAAGAAAACAGGTGGCTACACTTTGCCAGCTCCTGGATCTTGGTGAACAAGAGTTAGAACAAGTTGCTAGGTTCATGACATCAGAGTTCACCATGACTTTTACAGACTGACAAAACCTTTCAGATAGCCAAGATGACCAAGTTTTTGTTTACTATAGAACAAGGCAGTGGCACCTTAACAGGGAAGAAACTCAACACACCTGATCCCTGTGTGTATGCACACACACTGTTGTTTTTATGTATGCACACTGTTGTGTAACAGCTGTGTTTTGGACAATAGTTTTGATAATTACACAGACTGCATATTTCTAACTGGATACGTTTCTTTCGACTATTGCCTTTTTCTTAGGTGAAAGTCCCACACACAGACTCATGTGACCTCACTGATGGAAGCTAAACAAGGTGAAGTGGATGAAGGTAAGGTTTTTCAAAGTAAAAACTCATATACTTACCTGGGACAATGTATATAACTAAACTGTGGTAATACTGTCCTGTGACATCCTGGAACCTGCCAAAAACAAGAAGAAATAAAATGACTATAAATGAAGCAAATTATGTCTACATAAACTTCATAAAAGGCAGAAAATAATTAGAAAATATTTAGAAAATACTTATGGGTGCTGAGCAGACACCAAGGGGCGCGCTGAAAACACGGCAGGCTCCGGGAAGAGTCAGTGGCGGTGAGTGCACTGACCTCCTCCCATCCGGAGGCGGTCCACATTTTCAATTCCTAACCTTACCCAGCAGTGAGAGTACTTGGACTTTAAACTGAATCCACTGTCCACTATGCACCATAGTTACATTAAAGACACGTATATTTTATAGATAGAGTTAAAAAAGTAGATATCCCAGCAGATTGTTTACTATCGACATTGATAACCTCTACACAAATATAGACATAGAGGGCATTCAATCAGTGAAGAACATTTTTTCCGCAAATTTAGATAAGAAAAGACCAGACAAAGAATTATTACAATTATTGGAGATTAATTTAACAAGGAATTATTTTGAATTAATAATGAATATTATTTTATCCATTAAGGGCCATCATTATTGCTATTTAGATGATATTTGGGGCGTATGGACACATTCGGAAGATGATTTTAAGATTTTCTTCAAACACTCTCAATAATTACAATCTGTCTATTAAGGTTATATCCACCATGGATCCTAATTCAGAAGATTTTTGTCAGAGTGACTCCGCTGACATGTTTGTAACAGACAAACCAAACATGTTTGGTCACATTTAAAAAATTTCCCTGAGGAGGAAGACATTAATGACCACATTCAAGAGCTGAATGTGTGAGGCGTTTTATCACCATCCTCCTCAGGGGGGCGATGTGTCCACACAGAGAGCAAGGAAGATGGTCGGGTGGTACAGTTTAAACTTTACAGTTATCTTTCTTTTCAATCTCCTCCCGCTTTAATGATTGTAAATATCCAATCATTTAGGACATGAAAACAGTATATTTTAAAGACAAATCCATTAAAAGCATCAAACACTGTGTTGGATTGTGTGAATTGAAGTGACACACCAGTAACTGTGTTCCTTTGTGTTGTCATCTCTGATTATTTGGACATAAAATTAGCTTTGTCTGACAAGAGACATTCCTACAGTGGGCGGTCAAAAGTCATTCTTGATTAAAACGTTTTTGTTTGTATGTACCCACTGCACCTGACTGTGGAGGGGCTTGGCAGCTCCTTCAGCGGCAGGCTCCGGCACCCTCAGTGTAAGACGGAGCGCGACCGAAAGTCCTTCATCCCCACTGCTGTTCGGATATTTAACTCCTCGTCGTAAATGTCCACTCACTTTCCTACTTACCCCTGATACTGACTCTTTAGAGTGTAATTTTATCTTTTTATTTTTGTAATTTTCTTATTATTGTATTTTATTTTTTATTCTATTCTCATTTCTTAACTGAGCTGTTGTGAATGTGTGTTTCCCCCCTGGCGGAGGAGTGAAGTCATTCAATCAATCTTCAATGTATGTATAGGTGGTGTTAATGGTCATTGTCACATCTGCGTGTTCTTTTCTTTATTTCTCTCAGTGTTTGTCGTTTGTCGTTTGGAGCCGAATGCGAGGGGAAATCTTAAACCCTCCAGGGGGTTTTGAAAATGGCATTCTTCATATGGCAATAACACAAACACATCACAGTGACAGAATACAAATAAAAAAAACATTGCATTTGTTTCACACCATTCTAAACAAATATGAAAAAGAAACAAAAGAAATACAGAAAGAGATGATTGTAGATTTAAATGATAAAATATAAATGAAAGATGTATTTCTTTCATTTATATGAAAGAAATATATATATAAATGTATATTTATATATATGGATGAGTTGCAGCCCCTTCCCTCTGCAACTCATCCATGACTGTTCAAAACTCACCTTTTCAAAAGTGCTTTTAATGTTTAATGGTTTTAACTTTACTCGTCTTCTTTTCTCATTAATTACTAGTATTGCATTCATTCATGCAAATATTCATTCATTCAGACTTTGAGTTTGTGAAAAGCACCTTATAAATAAAATGCATTATTTTCAAAAACAACAACCTTATTATTAGTTATGACTGTCAAGGTAAGGTGCTGCATCATGAGTGTCCTCACTAACAATCTTGTGCCAGAGAGTGCGTGTGTGTGTGTGTGTGTGTGTGTGTGTGTGTGTTCCAAGTATTACTCATGTTGTGGGGACATAAATCTGTTGACAGTCACATTATGGGGACTTGTCTTCTTTATCGGGAGAAAAAGCAAATACCTTGAATGTAAATGATTAGATTTAAGGTGAAAACTTTTTGTATGGCCAGTATGAGGTTAAGGTTAGACCCTCTTATCATTAGGTTAATAAATGACTGACTGAGACAGAAGGGTAGATTTGTGTGGGAAAACAAAAAGCACTTTAAATAATGTTTTAATGATAAAGTAAATTAGCAACAATAAAAGAAAACACAAAGCAATCAAGTCAACAATCGAAAAAATAGGCTTTAATAATTTAAACTTTTACATTTTCAAATATTGCTTTTGTTCCAGTTTTGTATACTACAGCAGATAAGTATATATATATATATATATATATATATATATATATATATATATATATATATATGTGTGTTGGGACATATGTGAGGCCCACGCAGGACCCCAAGCCAGGACCCCCCCCCTCCCCCTGAGCCAGTCCAGGGCCGGAGGTCCAACGACTCGCCACATCTGACCTCGCGGTCCCCCGGCACATCCTCCAGGAGTGCTGCCGCCCACCACCGCACCTTCAGGCAGGTGTGTCATGATGGGCCGCTGCTATGCCACCTGGGCACCCCCCAGACCGAGCGAAGCCCCACCCACCAGGGAATGATTTGGTAGTGTGTGATGTGTGATATGTAGGGTAGGGTACGTTTGTATCTAGTTGGTATCTAGTGTGCAGTGAAAATGGAGGGGGAAGACTGCTGGCAGACAGTGGAGCTTTAGACGTGCTAGACATTGAGGGAACACTCTTGGTTGTCCAGTGGGTTTAATCCATTTTAGGACACACTAAAGTGTATTTGCAAGAAAGTAATTGTGGAAGTTCCAAACCACTGTGAAGTTGTAGTGCATTACCTAGTCAGTAGTACAACTAATGGAGAAGAAAAAAAACATATAATGAGGGTCGAGTCGTGTTGGAACTGTGTCGGGGAAAGGTGCCAAGAGACAAACACTCAGGGCCAACCATCAGGGGGCCCCAAGCAGCCCCCAATCGAGTGGGTTTTTTTGTGTGCATTTTAAACATATTAAATAACTTAAACAAGTGATATGATTGATTGATTGATTGATTCGTTTCATAGAGTTAGTAAAAGAGAAATGTAAAGGGTTATAACAGGAGTGGAATACTGAGCCACTTGTTTAAGTATCTATTTTTTGTAACATTCTATTTTTGATTATATTAATGTTTATTTTGTAGTTGAAAAGTTTTCACTTAACTGAAAGAGTCAAGTAAAAGTTAAAAGTTTTAAAAAACAAATGTGGATGCTGAGACACTTTCATTATTAAAGTATCTATGTTTTTGAAACATTTTATTTTAATGTTTGTCTATTTTGATTAAATTTTTTGTTGAAAATTTCAAATCTATTCAAAGATCTGTTGAAAAACAAATCATTAAACTGATACAAATGCTGTTGTATTTTATTATTTTTCAGTTTAACTTCAGTAAACCACACTTCACTTTGAATATGAAAGTTTAAAATAAATCTCTGAGGTTAAAAGGTGTCTGCTTTGGTGTAAATAACAACTTTATTAATACAGGGGTCTACAAGGGCCACAAGTCTAGAGGGGAACCCCAAAACAGTTTTGGCATGTGAGCAAGGATGGATCACTGAATGATTACTGAATGAGCTGACCAGGCCAGTGAGGTCAAGGGGCCCTGAAGCTAATTTATGTATTGCCCTTCTCCAGCTGGCCATCTCAAACATGTATCAGAATGTAGGAAATCACATCTACCAAATTCAGAATGTTGGGCCCCAAATCAAATTCTGCTTAGGGCCCGCTAAAGGCTCGGGTCGGCACTGCAAACACTGCAAGTCAAAATAGTCCATTGTGACTGAAGGCTTGATGCCCACACACACACACACCAAAATTAATTTAAATAAGTCTTTTATTTGCACATGGAAACAAAGCTACTGTTCCTCTCTTTGCTCTGTTGTTACTCTCTCACTGCAGCTCTGACTCTTCCATACATACATTTTCTTTTACCTCCACAGACGGACAGAACTCGACATAAACACTGTATTTATCACTGTGAAGAAGCTGCAGCATTTTACAGAGCTAATAATTTGCTAAATGTCCCCAGTCTTTCACTGCAATGAATATGCAGGAAACCTTTTGGTTCCTGGTCATATGCTGTGGAAATGTGAGTCAAATGTAGATAGATATGCTACTAAATATAGTCCCTTCTCCTTCTTCCTGTATGACTAATGACACTCTAGTGTAAATTCAGTCAGACTACTCAGCTGCGGGCTTCATAAAGATTATTTATATTCTTATACTTCCTGTTTTCAACTCAAGCATGTACAGCATCCTAGCTATAATTTCATGGAGTGGCAGTAGCTTTGTTTACGTGTGCAAAATGTCTTCTTCCCTAAAACATTTGTTCCAAATTGGGTGTGTTTGTGTGTGTGTGTGTGTGTGTGTATACATGCATCAAGCCTTTAGTTGGTGCAGTGTTTCTCAAATAGAAGAAGAAACTTCACTTCTGAAGTAAACAAACACTGCACATGTCTTCTTATCCCCTCACTGTCCACTATCCGTCCTCGTCTCGTTGTCCTTGTCTCGTTGTTCTTGTCTTGTTGTTCTCTTCTGAGTCTGTGACTTTCATGGCTGTTCATTCTTATTTTGGAATGAAAATACTGGATGGACTGTATCAGATCACAGTTTTCAGGTTGGCATGTTTACATTACACATTTTTATTCTGATTACTTGTTCCCATGTAAACATAGTTGGTGTCATGTTTGGATTTTTATCAACTGATTTCATTCATCTCCAAAAGGAGTACACCTCATTATCCACTGCTGTCTTTTTAAAATCTGTTTCTTTCTGCCTCAGCTCAGTCATGTTGAGTCTCACCCTGCATCATCAGGTCACCAGTCAGAGGATTTTTGGAGCTCTTACTCTCAGCTTTGATGTCCACCACATCTTGGCCAACCACCATCGACTTTTTCACATTTACATTCAGTACTTTAGTCAGTAATTCAGAATTCTCAATCAGTCTTCTCTCCAGATTGACAAACAGTTGCCATTGAATTTCTAAAATTGCACTGCCACTCATTTCAGATCCATTTTTAAAGCTTTATAACTTCAATGGGAACAAAGGGGGCTGGGCCACAGACAGGGGCAGGAAGTGTTGTACATTTCAAGCCTTTTTAATGGTTGTTGACAAAGAAGAAGCCCAGACCATTAATACTGAGGACCTTTCATAAAAATTATAAAGAGAAATAAGTGCAAATGGGCCAGGGGTTTTTTTTGTTGTCAGAATTGTACTGTACCCTTGTAGAAATGAAGCGTTTTGTGCTTGTCTTCTGTGACCTTGTTTGTGAGGACACAGAAAGACATCATTTGTGAGAGAGTATGAGGGACCAAAATGCTCACTGTCACTTTTCTGGTTTTGTACCCTCTACTGTTCCCACAGCTACAAAGGCACCTTTAATGACCACAGATCGCAGCAGGAATCATTTGCTGTAATTCTTAATAAGAATAAATGGTAAATAAGATGAAACAGAATAAATCATAGCATTTTGCCAAACACCTCCAAAAGATTTTCAATAAGAAAAAAAATGGTGGTGATGAAAAGAAGTGATGGAGGAAGAAGAAGAAGAAAACTGCTTTTATTTTCGAAAACCTGTTATGACGCTTTGTCATTGTTTCCTTTCATGCCTCAGTCTTGATGCACACTAACACTACGACTGCCAATGGGCACATAACTGTTGCAGAGATACAAAAGGGACTGCTCGAATTACACCTGTGACAATTACCACAGCAAAGCGCTGTCTGTGGGACAAAGGAGTGTTATCTAAAACTGCTCACACAGAAGGTACCGAGAAAAAGAAAAACAATTACTGCTCAGGCTTTGTTGCCGGTTTTAGGCCGTCTGGTATGTCACACTTTCAATATTGTATTGCCAACAGCAGATTAGTGCAGGAGCACTGAGCACGAGAGTGACTGATTTTCTGTCTTGACAGCAAATAAAACGACAAAATGACATGATATGCTATAAAACACACAAATGTCATTTAATCTTCACTTTAGTGACTCTTCATAAATTGTCTTTATTCTAAACTATACTGTAATGACATCAGACAATTGTCTTTGGCCTTGATGGATTATCACTATCTCACAGAGAGAGCCACAATGTTAGGAGCTTTTGTTAAGTAGGTAAAACATCCAGTGAGACGTGGTGGAGCCCCCATATGATCAGATCATCATGTTACTCCACTAATGATGAAGAATCCTTAAATATGTTTAAATCATAGCTCAGGAAGTGGCATCGTGTAAGATGGACGGCCATTTTAAAGTCATGCCTGTTGAGAACAAATATGAAATGGTTAATGGTGACACTCAAAGCATATATATATATATATATATATATATATAGGGTTAGGGTTAGGGTAGGGTTAGGGTTATATATATATATAAATGTAGTCATGTAAGCAAGACCAGTTTGTTAGTAACTTGTAAATCTTCAATATCTTATGAAGTTCTGTGCCATACTTTATCCTGCTGTTAGAGAACATTTTCCAAATGGAAACTGAAGTGTGTCACTTTGTAAACCTTTTATTTGCCACACCACAGCCCACTGAATAAAACATATGATTTGACATCACAGCACACGGCAGTTGTTGATCCACTGCTGCCTCCATCAGTAAGTTCAGATGTCTTATTTTGAGTTTTGTGTTGTAAATCCAAACAGCAGTAGATCAGCAGCTCCTCTTTGTGTGAGCTAAGAACACCTGTTTCCTCCATGGAGTTTTGAGTGATCTCTTTACAAAGTGGCACAAACTTCAGTCTCCATTCAGAAAGGCTGTCTAACATTGAGCTAAAGAAGCAAACACACTCTTTAAGATGTCATACATAAACAAAAAACGCTCTTCAGGAGGCAAATCTCTACTCGAACTGGCGACATGACAGAGGAAGACCAGGGCCGTTTCTCAATATCCGTACTTGTGTGTACTTGTGTGTACTTGTGCGTACTTGTGCGTACTTGTGTGTACTTGTGTGTACTTGTGCATACTCAGTCCAAGTGCTGTTCCAATTCTCAAGTAAGCGAACAGCGAGGACGATTCTCAAGCCCGGAAGTGTTCTCGCTCCGCCCATTTTTACCAAGTATGCATCGGAGGTGACTTAAGCGTACTTGCGATGGCCATGTATCCCAGAATACATTTTGGCGGAGCATAGCAGCAGATAATGGAAATACAAATCTGACATAAATATTTTTCTGTGTCCCGGAACAAAGTTTTAACATCATTTGAGGCGAGAAATGAGTCATTTAGAATTTAAACATGTGGTTTGTGTATGAAGATATGACGTATTTATAGTTTGGCAGCGACGTTTGTCTGAGGTGATAAGCTCCGCCTCTGCGGATGCTCGGCGCTCACTGTGCCCGGCACAGAGCAGCGTTACCTCGGCCTGTCCTGATGAAATGATCCGCTGGCTCAGACGTCGCTGTCATTAGATGCTCGGTGTGATCCATAGATTTGTTGTTGACGTGTTATTTTGTTTTTAATGGAAACGTTTTGACCTGAAAGTTTGAAAGTTTGTATATTAGTAATGTTGTATTTATTTTAACCTGAAATTTTAGATTTATATTAAAGTTGCACGGTCATTGTATCTGTATTTAAATATAATATGTAAATATTAGATATGTAGAGTAGTATATATTTGTACAAGTCATGTATATATATATATATATATATATATACTACTCTACAATGCTGTAATATATCTATTTTCCACATTGTATTATTTGTATTGTATATTTTAATAGAAATAAATTAACAAATGAAGTTAAATATTTAAAATGTAAAAACAATAACAACATATATATGCATTAATTAAAAGTATTTCATATGTTCATTTATCAACACCGTAGTGAGGCTGCAGCACTTGGTGCCAGCCAGGACTATTTAAGCAAGGGGTAAGTGGGAACAGGTGAAAGCAATCAGGGGCGGGGCAGACAATCACAGTGGCGGGAAGGAGGTCAGGCTCTGAAACGAGAAGGAAAGGTGAATACAAAACAAAACAGGAAGTGCATATGAAAATAAAACTTAACAAACTTGACGAGACATTACAGTAGATTATAGTAGTAGAACAATTGAGTCTTGACCTATGCTACTAAATTCATCCTGGCTTAGTCCGTTGCAGGTAGTAGACCATGAGGTCGATCACAGATTTACTAATGCAGAGCTGGAGAAGACGTGTGTCACCTAGTGAAAAACAGTTTATAATGGAAAAGAGATGAAACACTTGATACGTAAAAACGCTTTTAATAAGATCAGTGAAAAAGTGACTGAACTGTGGACGACTGAATGTATAAGTAACACAATATAAATACTTAGAGAGCTTATTGTAACAAAATTACTGTTCTATAGTGTTCTGTACTGTTCTATATAGGGGCGTCAAATTATCGCGTTAATTGCGATTAATTAATTACAGTCATATTTAGCGTATGTTTTTTAATCGTGTTAATCTAATTTTTAATCTCTAACTTTACTTTTTCTGTATGCGATTTCAAAAACGCCCCAATGGCACTATTATAAAAGTAAAGTGATATGTCTTCTGTGTAAGAAGGAATTTTCTTACCACCGAAGCCTACCACGTCAATGCAAAGCACCCGGTCGCGAGTGCAGCCACAGCTAACATTAGCAGCAAAGAGGTTGGCAATTTAGTGAGCCATAGCAAAGCTCTTCGCCAAAGTAAACTGGAGGAGAACAAGTCTGTGACCGACAGGCTACTTTATAAACCCTTTCAGAGCTACGTCACAGAAATGTTCGCGCCCAAGTTTGGGGTCAGAAAACACACTCGTCTGGAACTAGTAGAAGTAGTAGTACTAGTACAAGTTAGTACAGGTAGAAGTGGAACTAGTTGACAGGCTACTAGGCTTGGAATGTTTGTATACAATATAAGGGTCTATATGGACCTGATGTTTTATTTTATTTGTATTTTCTAATTATTTGGAGTTTGACAAAAGAACACAGTGGAATGTAAATGGCTGCATCTGTTCAAGTTTGTTAAAACAATAAATGACTTTATAAAGCCATTTTTTATATATCAATCTTTTGATCTGCCGTAATAATGAATTTAAATGAAAATACCTCAAGTTAAGGGCTTTTCTCAGCAATTTTTAGGTGAGATTAAAAAAGAGATTTATTAGATTAATTAATCTCTCAATTGTTTTAATCGCTTGACAGCGATACTGTTCTGTACTGTTCTATACTGTCATGTACTGTATTGTTCAGTACTGTTCTATACTGTCATGTACTGTTCTATACTTTCATGTTCTGTTCTATACTGTTCTGTATTATACTGTTCCATACTGTCCTGTACTGTTCCATACTGTCCTGTACTGTTCCATACTGTCTTGTACTGTTGTAATCAAATTCAAAATGACATTGAACCACATCTCATCACTGTAATATTTAATGCAGGTTAATACAACTGTAGATCACCTTTATTTCTGATCAGATGAACAGCTGACTGGATGATTGAGCGGCAGAATTAACATATCCTGTTGTCGACCAGGCTAACCGTAAAGAATAAATCGGCATGTTAACTTCACCCAGGATAAGCAACATAGCCCGGCTTAATCCTGTATCGTAGTTTTGTGCAACAGGCCACAGATGACTCTGTGTCTGTTACAAACAGTATTTAAAAAAAGAAACTCAAGTGTCACTTTAATCTGCTGGCATTGTCACATATCACGCTAAAAATATAGAGTTTTGTTTATAATTAGCACATTAGACAAGCAGCTTGTGCAGAAGCCTGAGGTTCCTACACCAGAAACTACCACAGATATAAATGAATCTTAATGATTAGCTCAGTTGTCAGAAGCACTCAGTGTTTAAGACGTAACGTGTAAACTTCTGCAGCTGTGATGAATTTTGTTTCTGTTTGTACAATACCCTCAGTAAATACAAACACTTCATTTCTATTCTATTTATCTATTTTTGTTCAGGCACCAGATATTTAAAAGCAGAGGAAAGAGAGAGGATAAATAGATAAATAAAAAAATAAAAAAATCCACGCTGGCAGGGAAAACCATCACCCGAGCTCAGCTGCGAGTGTATCCCTCTGCCACAGATGGAAAAAAGCTCTTTATTTAGAGGGTTCAAGAACAGCTTGCTCTCTTACTGTGGAGCATAATGTGAAGATGGCGCCGCATGAGTGGCAGCCTGTTGCAGCAGCTCCGTACTTTCTTCTAACTAGAAGTGAACTATGGGCACTTCCAGCGCTTTTTTATTGTTTATTTATGTTCAGTAGTCGATCTGGTGTACGTCCAACCCTGGACGTGACGCTGGTGAGACTTCTGTTATTGTTTTCACTATGTTTTGGCGGACCTTTAAACTCCGTGTCGGCGAACACGCTCAGACACGGTGCTGTTGTTTACACCCGGGATCAGCTGTTAGCGCATAGCACCGCTAGGCTAACACCCGAGGAGAGACTGGACATCCCCGCAGAACTTCGGAGGAGACGGAGGGGATGCAGAGCCGGAGTTAAGCGTCGTGAAAGGAGAAGACGGCACAAACCATGCCTTCCATCTGTTGTCATGGGGAACGTGCGGTCGCTTCAGAACAAGTCGGAAGAGCTGGCGGCGCTAACGAGGCTACAGCGGGAGTACCGTGAGTGCAGTCTCATTCATTTCACGGAGACCTGGCTGACCGATCTCATCCCGGACTCACTGGTACAGCTGGATTGTTTTGAACTCGTGAGAGCCGACAGAGACACACGGGAGAGTGGTAAGAAGAAGGGCGGGGGATTGGCGATGTTTGTCAACAACAAGTGGTGCCACCCTGGACACATTCACGTGAAGGAGCAGCGGTGTACAAGGGACATTGAGCTATTAGCAGTTAGCATGCGGCCGTACTATCTGCCGAGGGAGTTTTCACATGTTATTGCTTTGACTGTGTACATCCCTCCCTCGGCCAATGCCGCTGCTGCCTGTGAGCTTCTACACGGTGTCATGTCGCAGCTACAGACAGCCAACCCCCAAGCCTTTTTCATCATCTCTGGGGATTTTAACCACGTTTCCCTGTCTGCCACTCTCCCCAACTTTCATCAATACGTGGACTGCCCCACCAGAGACAATAAAACCCTGGACCTGCTGTATGCAAACACAGCGGGTGCCTACACCTCCTCCCCCCTCCCCCCGCTGGGTCGTTCAGATCACAACCTCGTCCACCTCCGTCCTGTTTACACTCCCATGGTGAAACAACTTCCCCCCACCAAAAGAAGTGTGAAGCTGTGGTCTGAGGAGACGTGTGAAGTGCTCAGGGACTGTTTCGACACCACAATATGGGAGGTGGTTTGTGACCCACAGGGTAATGGTGGCTTCAACGGTGTCCTGGGACGCTTCACAGATTACCTAAACTTCAGTGAGGAGACCTATGTGCCCACCAAGATGGTGCGTTGTTACGCCAACCACAAGCCCTGGGTGACTTCAGAAATGAGAGCTCTGCTGCTGGAAAAGAGGAGAGCCTTCAG
The DNA here is from genome assembly GCF_958295425.1 of Solea solea. Classification (NCBI taxonomy): domain Eukaryota; kingdom Metazoa; phylum Chordata; class Actinopteri; order Pleuronectiformes; family Soleidae; genus Solea; species Solea solea. The sequence goes on along the minus strand of NC_081148.1, from coordinate 26,499,504 downwards.
ATCTGGAGACCGAGGGGAACTGGGGAGAGTGCAGAGGGACCTGAGAAGGAAGACCAGGGAGTGCAAGGCCAACTACAGGAAGCAGATGGAAGACCACCTGCAGCAGAGCAACGCCAAGGAGGTCTGGAGGGGACTTAAAGCCATGTCAGGGCAGAGCAAGGTCAGGACGAGAGACCCTGCTCCTGAAGACAGAGACTGGGCCAACAACCTGAATCTGTTCTTCAATAGATTCGACGACGCTCACACCCCCTCCCACTCCGGCCTGTGCACTGACCTGCAAACACCCAGCTCCCCTTGTCTTCCTGCCCCCCCCCCCCTCCCCCCCTCCCTGTCACCAACACCTCTGGGCCCCTCACCATCACCTCCACCTCAGCTACCCCCCACTCCTCCCTTCACTGTCACAGTGGAGGAGGTGAGAGTGCAGCTGAGGAAAATAAACCCAAGGAAAGCCACAGGTCCTGATGGCATCAGCCCCAGACTCCTCAGGGACTGTGCAGACCAGCTCTGCAAGGTCGTCTGCTACCTATTCAACATGAGTCTGAGTCTGGAGAATGTCCCCACGTTGTGGAAGACTTCTTGTGTGGTCCCCGTCCCCAAGATATCGCACCCCAAGGAGCTCAACCACTTCAGACCTGTGGCCCTGACATCACACCTGATGAAGGCACTGGAGAGGATAATCCTCAATCACCTCCGCCCTCTGGTGAGCCCAAGCATGGACCCTCTGCAGTTTGCTTACCAGCCTGGCATCGGGGTGGATGATGCCATCATCTACCTACTGCAGAGATCGCTGTCCCACCTGGAGGGCACTGGAAACAGCGTGAGGATTACTTTCTTCGACTTTTCCAGTGCCTTTAATACCATACAACCATCACTACTCAGGGTGAAGATGGAGAGAGCAGGTGTCAGCGACCGGCTGGTTGCATGGATCACCAATTACCTCACGGATAGACCCCAATTTGTTAGGCTGCAGGACTGTGTGTCCGACATGGTGGTCTGCAGTACGGGAGCCCCCCAAGGCACAGTGCTCTCCCCCTTCCTCTTCACCCTGTACACCTCGGACTTCAGGTACTCCACAGACAGTTGCCACCTCCAAAAGTTCTCAGACGACACTGCTATCGTGGGGCGTGTGTCGGGGGGGGGCGATCTGGAGTATAGGCAGACCATTATGGACTTTGTCAGCTGGTGCGAGCTAAATCACCTTCAAGTGAACGCCAGCAAGACGAAGGAAATGATGGTCGACTTCAGCAGGAAACCCAAAATCCCTGCACTGATGAACATCCAGGGACTAGATATCGAGAGGGTGAGGACATACAAGTACCTGGGTGTTCACCTAAACAACAAACTGGACTGGTCTGACAACACTGACTCACTCTACAAGAGGGGTCAGTGCCGTCTATATCTCCTGCGGAGACTGCGTTCCTTTGGGGTGTGCAGGAAACTACTGAGGACATTCTATGACACTGTGGTCGCGTCAGTAGCCCTGTTTGCTGTGGTGTGTTGGGGGGGGGGGTGTTCTGTGCGGGACAAAAACAGACTGAACCGAATCATAAAGAAAGCCGGCTCGGTCTGTGGCTGTCCTTTGGACTCCATTCAGGTCATCCATGAGAGGAGGGCCCTGGCCAAACTTTCGGCCATCATGGACAACACCTCACACCCTCTACACAAGACTGTTGGGTCCTTATGCAGCTCCTTCAGTCAGAGACTGATACACCCTAAGTGCAGGACAGAGCGCCTCCGCATGTCATTTATTCCAACTGCAGTACGTCTCTACAACAACAGTGTGTAGATATTATAACAATGTCTATGTCCCTGTTGTTATCATATTTCATATTTCATTTTTTGGTCTGCCATAACTACATGTTTACAATCATTGTACATTCTTGCACCTTATTACATATGTATATTTACATATGTATATTTATATTTACATTTATACTTATATTTATATATATATATATATATGTGAATAACTTCATACTTGCACTACTTACTTGTATATTGTTTGTTTTTTATCTATTGTTGAGCTGCTGTAACGCCGTTTTCTCTCCACTGTGAGATAAATAAAGCTATCTAATCTATCTAATCTAATAATCTAATCTAATCTAATCACCACATTTGTAAATGTAAAGCAGGGCTTTGAATGTGGCCATTCATCTTGGGTTACCATGCTGTCGATCAGACATCAAGGCTCTTCAAGGCCTGTGCTCTCCATAGCAGCCTCTCCTCTCTCCTCTCTCCTCTATCCTAACTGCCCAAAAAAAAAAGTGCCAAGCAGCCCTGGCTGCTGAGAACAGGACCACAAAGTGACAACTTCTACTGTACGAAACTTTACACACACACACACACACACAGAGAGAGAGAGAGAGAGAGAGAGGTGCTGGCATGTTATAATAAAGCATCTCTTTTGTGTAAATAAGTGTAAAGTGTAATAAATAAATAAGTGTGTCCACAGCAGAGTCTGAGCTTTGATTTCCTGGGACTCACTTATGTCACTTATTTTAACCCAGACATTAAATGTGGCGCTGGAGCGGCTCTAATTTCCGGTGTTGAAATACCACAGAAGTGGAGCCAGGTCACATTACAGGTGTGTGCGTGTGTGTGTGTGTGTGTGTGTGCGTGTGTGTGTGTGTGCGCGTGTGTGAAGTCCACTCTTTTTTTTTAAGAATGTGCAGAAGCCCTGCTGTGTTAAAATGATCACTATAATGACAACGATGATAATAATGCTGCTGATTCACTGCAGACCTCTGCTGATTGGACCACTGCAGAGCTGTGTGTGTGTGTGTGTGTGCGTCTGTGTGTGTCTGTCTGTGTGTCTGTCTGTGCGTGTGTGGAAGAAACTGTGTGTGAGTCTGTCTGTGTTTGTGTGTCTGTGTGTGTGTGTGTGTTCTTTGGTGCTTTATGAGCAACCCTAACCCTTGTATACCTAAGGAAGTGAGGACATTTTGTCTGGGCCTCACATTCTGAGGTTCTAAGGTTAGAACTAGGTTTAGGTTTAGGTTAAGGTTAAGGTTAGGGCTAGGCACTTAGTTGTGATGGTTAAGGGTTAGGGTTAGGGTTAGGGATTGCATTATGTAGTATTAACTATTTCACTTACACACACAGTTGCTGTGGATTTGCATTTTCTTTGTGTCTCATTACAAAAAACCTTGTGTTTTAACATCTTCCATGGATGAGTGATAGTCAAACACTGAGGATCATTTTGTAGATTAGATTAGATCAGATCAGATCAGATCAGATCAGATTAGATACTTGTTACTTGTAAAACCACCAATGTTCAATAATAACATGAAATGCTTTATCATTTTCAGTTTGGTTTGAATACTGCAGCAGATTGGAAAATGAAGTTATTTGGTGTGAAAATAAATTCTGTTAAATCTGTTAAGAAGCTTCCATGAGTCATTTTTACATGAATAGTCATAAAATAACTTGTTTTTGAATGAACTGGCAATGTTTGACAATGACCTGTTTATGAATCATGGGTGATTTATCTTTATCTGTGTCAAATTAAAATCAAAGTCCAATCCAACAAGTAGTATTATTATTATTTATTATATTTTAATGGTAGTGAAACTAGAAGTCAGTCTTTTCTGTGAGTTTTGTTTATATTTAAAGGACACAGTTTCAGTATATGCATTCATTTATTATATTATGATAAAAGTGTGCTTTTTAATTGGGTTTTTAAAGGTTGGTGAACGGATGAATTAAGCGCAGTGAAGTGAATGTGTTGTGGATGCAGGACCTGAACACATCGCTCTTTTCAGCCTTTGTGTGTCAGTGAGAGGCCAAGATGCTGAATCCTCTGAATCTGTTTCCCAGGATGAGGCTCTGCACCACAGCTCGAGAAGCCCAGGTCTCCTTTAGTTGCTTCCTTTTTAGCCTCGTCTTTTTACCTCACTTAAACAATGGCTCCTGAAGCCCTCCGAGCAGCAGCCCCCCCAAGCACTCGCTGAATAAAGTTAGTCCAACATGCAGCCCTTAAAGCCACCCCGGGAGTACTGCCGCGCAGCCACACTCGCTCAATTGTTTGTTAATAGTCCAATTAGATAATTGCCATCTTTCACTCCTTTTCCTCTCTGTTTCCCATAAAGGCATGAATGGCACTCAAGAAGGGGGGGGCAGGTTGAAGAGGGCTTCTGGCCAGCTAAGGTGACAAGAAGGGCCACAGAATGCTCCTTGCACTAGGCCACAGGTTTGAATTGAATCATTGTGACCTAATCAATGGTCTTATTGGATTACTGGCTGCTGCTGTGTTCAGAGATATTGTTGCACTGACAATGAAAATAGCTAAGAGTTGGTGGGTGGGTGGTTAGTGGGCTGGAAGGCGAGTGGTGGGGAAGAGGTAGGGGCCATTCCAGGGGGTTTTGCATGAGTGAGTGAGAGTGTTGGCAGTCTAAAGCACTAATGACAAGTTTTACTCTAGCTGCTTTTGTCCGTTTCAAATGTGCAGGTTTAGATTATGAGCGCCGACGCTGGCCTCTGGGGTGCAATCATCTTAATACTGAAGAACGAGGCGTGAGCAGCCGCCAAGGAAAGGGACCTTCTCCACAAACGCCACAGACCCGTCACAGCTGAAAGTGGCTGTGGATCGTCGTTGCATCCATAAATGTTGATTGACGTGGATTTGTTCATTATGTTTTTCTTCCCACCTCTCTCTGTCTCTCCCTCCCTCTCTCTCTCTCTCTCTCTCTCTCTCTCTGGCTCTCTCTCTCTCTCTCTCTCTCTCTCCCCCTCCCAGTGCCTACAATAGCATAGCGGCGAGATCTGCACTTTGCAGAATTCCGTTGATTGATGAATGAGCCAAAGGGAAAAATCCAAACGGGATCAAAGTTCGCTGACACGCTGTGACGATCAAGTGCACTGTGAAAAGTCTCAGGCCAGAGGAAGAGGAAGAGGAAGAGAGGACAAATCTGTCTGGCCGTGTTCTGCAGATAGAAGAATGAAGCGCCCGGGAACTTTTTTCAGGTCTGGAAGAGTTGCACCCCTGTGATTGTCGGGGGTTCAGAGGAGGCTTGGTTGCAAGACAAGACCAATCATTTGTCTTGATTCCCTGGACTGAGAGCAGGGAAAACAGAGGGGACGGGATGAGCGCAACCCCTCCATCAAGACCTGATCTATTTCCCCCCCAAAGAAATTAGCGTATTCATGAGGTTACGCAAATGTGGAGGCAGTGAAAATTACCGTAATCAATTGAAACAGCAAGTGTGCATCCATGGCTCTGATTATTTGAAGATCAGCCTGGTGTCTGTGTAACGAGGAGAGGGGGCCACTGAATTACTGCCCAGTTTCACTCACAGGTCCATGATCATTGGGCAAAAGGAGTTTGGTCAGTGATAACAGGGCTTCTTAGTCTGCCCACAGAACTCTTTTAGCCAACATTAGATAGGTGACTGTGTCCTGCTGAAAGGTGCTGTTTTGAAAGTAAAACCCTCACTGTCCACAGCGTCTGCAGCCAGAGTCTCCGTAATATCCTTCTCTTAACAAAAGGGAGGAAAACACAAGATAACCTGAGCATGGAGGTCAGGTACAGCCAAGACACGGACGGCATGGTGCTGAAGAATGGACTAAAGGAGGGGAAGGACGGCAAGGATGGCAAGGACTCCCAGAGCAGCTTGTCCAAAAGCTTCCTAAAGGAGCAGCAGGACTCCTTCTCCCCGTCTGGGACTCTGGACAACTGTGAGAAGAACAGAGGCAGCGCAGCAGACCCAGACTACTGCCGCAGAATACTGGTCCGAGGTAAGGCTTCGTCTTTCTCGTCCTCATTTTTCTTTCACTCTTTAGAGACAAAACACAGATTTATCTCTGGTTAGATTCACTTTTATTTCACAGAACTAATTCAAATGATTTGTTTGTAAATACAAAAGAGTGTTGTTGATTGAATAAAAAATATGACACTTGACTTTGATTTAAAAAAATTCATTGTTGTTTAAGTTAAAAAGAAATCTTTTTAGATGATTATTTCTGTTTAGTGAATTTTGTTTTTATTCATTCTAATTCGGCGAACTTTGATTCACTAAATGTTCACTCATTAACAAAGAACATTTGATGTTAAACATTGTTGTTTTGGCTGTAAAATGACATAGATTTAAAAAAAGACACTTTCTGGCTGATAAATATAATAAATTATAAACATTAATTAAAGACAGGAATGGAAATGTGTAAAAAAAAACATCATGTGTGAAATAGAATTTGTGTGTGTGTGTGTGTGTGTGTGAAACTATTACTGAAAAACACAGTATTTTTCTTTTTGTATTTGACAATTCATAAAGTTTTGAGTTTTGTTTCTTGTTTTTTTAACAGACATTTTTCATTTGAATTATTATTATTAATAATAATAATAATAATATAATAATAATGAATGTAATAATACATTAATTTCAATGGAACTGTATATTTACCAGATATATACATTTTGTGTACATATATAATCTTTATATATCCAACAAATAAACAACATTCTAATAAATAAAAGGTTTCTCATTCACTTCAAAACATAAGTGTCAAACAAATTATTGTTATTATTATTATACATTTCCAGAGCTAAAGCAATTGAATTAGTAATCTATAGTAAATTAACTGTTGCAGCCCAAATTAATTGAATAATGATAATAACAACAATAACGATAATGATAATATTATTATTATTGTTGTTGTTGTTATTATTATTATTGTTATTATTAATAACAATAATAATAATAATATTACATGTCATGTCATAATAATAATAATAATAATAACAACAATATATACATTTCACTTATCTGTTTAAATGCTTCTTATTGTTACAGATGCTAAAGGCTCAATCCGCGAGATTATCCTGCCAAAGGGCCTGGATTTGGACCGGCCCAAAAGAACCCGGACCTCGTTCACTGCAGAGCAGCTTTACCGCTTAGAGATGGAGTTCCAGAGGTGTCAGTATGTGGTCGGGAGAGAACGCACTGAACTGGCTCGCCAGCTCAATCTATCTGAAACACAGGTAGGAACTATTTTTATTTTCTTTTTTAATTCCATGTCAGCGGAAAAATCCACCATGTGAAAAACAAAATGGATTCTCATGTTTTCAATTTACTGGAATTTGATTGTTTGTTGACTTCAACAATGCCATCAGTAGGAATTCTGAATTTATGATTTATTAAAATATAGGGCAATAATAATAATAACTAGTTATAGGAGAGATTAATATTGAGTGTTTTCAATATGTTTGTGTGATTTTGTTTTTATTATTAAGATCACGAAATTCATCTAGATTTTATTCATCATTAATATATAGTATTTTTTTGATTCGGTGTCCATACGACTGAGAGAGAAGCTTTCATTCTAAAGAAAGCACAGTTTTCTCGTTCACATCCCACATGCGGGGTCGGCTGAGGGTCAAGCAGCCGCGTCCACTGTGGGTGAACTGTGTTCACAGACCCAGTCCCGCTGGGATCTGGACTCCAGGGAACTTTCCTTCATCTATTTTAATATCGTTTTTTAAAAGAAGGCAAAGCGGCTAACGGTGCCATCAGCTCGGGTCGTGAGTGTGAACGCGTTGAACCGAGCTCCAGTGCCACTGAATGAGGTTGACCTTAAGTGGAGGTCGACGTGTTTCAACCTTTTTCTCACAAAGGAGCGTCACAGATAATAACTTCAATCTGCAACAGGTGTTTTCATTAGAAACCATGGACGCTTTACCTATGTTTCATCTGGAATGTGTTTTAATAAACATATTCTGCTTCTTCTTCTTTTCTTTTTTTAATGTAGAAAAAAACTAAATGAAATGTGACCTGTATGTAACAGGGAAAATTAACATGAGCAGTCTTTAAAAAGCAGATACTGGATTGAGCAACATGGTGAAATGGTTGATGGGGTGAAACCAGCAACTTAAGTGAGGGGATGAAGGGGAAAAAAAGACATTGAAATGTGAGCGCATTGGCAGCAGCAGCTGACCGGTACGTTTCCATATGAAAGCAGTCAGATGTGATTACAGGAGGAGACGTCCAGGTGCAACACACACACACACAGAAAAGCCTGTATTTGTTTTAGTTTTGACATTCACTTATTAACAAGGACAGTTTGGAACTGTCAGAAAAACTAAATGGGTCTGCTGAGCCTGATGAATGTGTGACTGAATTGAAATCACAAGGTTGGTGCATGTGGCACACTTTGTGGCTGCAGTTTAATCAGCAAAATTAGCAAAATGGATGATTTCTTTTCATCTTTAAATGTGTAAATAAAGTGAAAGCAGCAGATCTCAATAGTAGATACACTGCTGCACACACACACACACATATATATAATCAATATCTATGAAATGATTTCAACATTTCTTATTTTCAGTATCAGTCTCAAAGCATATTTATTAAAAAAAAAGATAAAATTTACAATTATCTTGAAACATCTATACAAACAAGAGAGGTGCCGCAATTTTCATTAGAATATACAGAATATTCATAATTTATTCAATTATTAATTATTTCAAATATCCAAAAAATATACAATGTCAGAATGCGTAAAAAAAGTGTTTTAAGCAAACAAACATTATACATATGTATATATATATATATATATATATATACATATGTAGATATATATATATATATATATATATATCTACATATATATATACATACTTATAATTATATGATACTGCGTTTGAAATGAATGGAAAAAGAGCTTGGGTTCGTTTTTATTTGATCATTGATAATGAGAATTGCTGGATATTTATGATATTTATTATCTCTTAGGAAGTTTTGTGGAGGTTGGTGGTTTTAAGTGCTTCACATTGAGGCCTCTGTTTCATCACTGCCGCTTCTCATCTATTACAAATGAAAGAAGCCGCAGCGTTGCGGGCGCGGCTTCTGTCAAAGGACAGGCGCGGTTTTTGTTGATCTCCATGGGCCCAAATAATCACATTACTGCTCCATTAAATCGGTGAATTGCTGTCATCAAAAATAGAATAGATTTATTTTTCTAATTAGTACTTTTTCTATTTAACTAATAACTTATATAATATAACAAGAGAGATAAGGGAGGTGGGAGTGAGTGACGTGTATACACTAGCCATGGATTAAGTTAAATCCATATTCTGCATTTCTACTGTCAAGTAGCACTAAGTAATGCAGTGTTTTTATTTTGACTAAATGTGATGTGACTGAAGTTTACTTTATACACTGTTCAGACATATATGCAGTCATGTCTCTGAACTATGATTTCTCCTATGAATTTGGTTATTCCTCCATAAGAATTGGGCCTGATTTGATGATGCTGTGATCTTGTAGATCTGCTTCCATTGCTAATGTCTTCCCTTAGATGCATGTGCACTGCAAGTAAGTGGTTAAAACATTTGGAGCCGTAGAGGCTCCAACAACCTTTGGAGTCGTAGCACACTCCACACACGGTCTACTGATGTAATTGTCATATTCATATACATCCTTATCCAGTCAGGAGCCCAGCGGCTCGTAATCCGTGCCAGGTCACAAACACAGAATTGTGATGACCGGCCCCAGTTTTTACATGGACATGAGTCAAATGCAGCGTCCATGGAAACTGCTGCATGTGTATTAATAACAAAGACATTTATGTGTGTTCCTCTGACGCATTAACATGTTACATTTCTGATTCTGCTGCTTTATCCCAAACTATGTTACATTACAACAGCTTATTACATTGAACAGGTTGTAAACACATCATATTCACGGCTTCTCTTTCTCCCACGTCTGCTCTGTGTTGCTTGGTGTGTGTGTATTATGTTTAGCCTCCGTTATTATTATTATTGTTATTAATATTTAATAATTTTTAATGAAGCTCCGTACCAAAGGAATTGAATCATTAGCTGTTGTTAGCTCAAAGTTTGCTCTTTATGCCCTGAGAAACTTCAGTTATGATTCATGGCTACCTGAATTAAACTGACTATATTTAATATTTTATATTAAGTCTTTAGATATAACAATAAATGCTGCCTCATTCAGACATACAGTCAACTTTCAACGTTTAATCCATCCATTAGCTTCAGTGACTGACCTTTCATAATTGGGCTAAACAATTATTTCTTGTTGTCAAATTGAATTTGCTGTGAGGAAAAAAAAGGTTAACATTTCTATTTTTTTTAAATGTAAAAACCTGCATGTTCAGACTGTCATCCTTGCATTTAATAGTTCCATGCTGTTCCATCACATTTTAAATCTATTACAGAACATTTGTAATTAGTCCAGCTGTAGTTGTCCCCCCCATAACAGCTGTCTCATGCATTAACCTTGTTCTACTGTAGCCACACGTCGCACTAGAAACTATCCAGTCATGCTCTAGAAACAAATCATTTTACGAAAATGTCTTTAGAAAAAAGTCAGAAGTTAAGTCTGAAAAATGAAGTCCCTTTGTTAAAAAACATACAATCATACTACACATTAACTTCCTCTAAAAGCTCTGTATTTTGTCTGTGTACCTCTGCAGGTTAAGGTCTGGTTTCAGAACCGACGCACTAAGCAGAAAAAGGACCAGGGGAAGGACTCTGAGCTGCGTACAGTGGTTTCAGAAACAGCAGCGACCTGCAGTGTCCTCAGACTGCTGGAGCAGGGACGGCTCTTGACGCCTCCCGGCCTGCCCGGCCTCCTGCCACACTGCAGTGGTGGCACCCTGGGCTCGGCCCTGCGCCCTCCCTCCATGGCTATGGCCAGCAATGGCAGCAATAGCAGCAGCAGCAGTGGTGGAGGCAGCACTGGCACTGCAGGCGGCAGCCCTCCTCTACCAGCTGTGAGCAGCTCAGGGACAGTAGCAGGCCTGCAGGGCTCGTCCGCAGCACACAGCCTCTTCAGCTTCCCCATGCCATCTTTACTAAGTGGTGTTGCCACACGAATTTCCTCCAGCCCCCTGTCCATGGCCGGCTCGCTGGCTGGCAACCTGCAGGAACTTTCCGCTCGCTACCTGAGCTCCTCTGCTTTCGAACCTTATTCGCGGACTAATGGCAAAGAATCCATGGAGAAGAAGATTCTGGAATGATGCTTTGTTTTCTCACAAATGGATTGCGCTTTTTTTTGCAGGACATGTGTTTTGGTTGTTTTCTTGACTTTCACTGTCTTTGTTTGGTTTCTCTCAGTCTCTGTCTGTGTCTGTAGACGTTCATGTATAACAATTACACATGTGGCATCTTGTACAAGGAGCGACACACAGCTGCTAGCACGGGAAATATAACAGCACAAAACGTTCTTTGTTGCAGAGATTTACAAAGAAAATTTACACATTTACACAGAGGTTCTACATTTTTACATTAGTACAATTTTAAAAAATATATTCTGAAGAACCCTCACATATTTCCTTATAAATTGTTCAATTAGAAATGAATCTATAATCAATTCTATTCCAGATTTCTAAATACAAATGAATGTACTATTTATTGTACTCTGAAGCCTTGAGTAAAAAGGTTTGAACAAAAATAGGCTTTTCATATATCATGATGATTTTAATGGATGAATCTTTTAAATGAACCCTATGGATGGGATTAAAAGTTGTGACCCCCCAATTTGAGAACCCCTGCTACAGAGAACATGGCCGCTTCACTGCGTAAAAGCCTCTGGAAGATGACGAGACACATGGTGTATTGTTGACAAAGTGATTTTAGTTTTACTATTTGTGTTTGTGTAGTTCCATGTCACCGTGATGAGTAGATAAAAGACCACGAGTTTGTGAGAACCAGTGAACCAATCAGAATGTCACAATCTAAACAGTACAAAGAACAGAGAAAAAAGCAATGTGTGCGTTTGAAACACACTTCAAAGTCGGTGTCAGAAAGAAAAGCTAGTGCAGTGGACACTGAATGCAAAAAGATGTTAACATACGTGTCACCAACCCAAAACATAATCCAGGAAGGAGTCATGTGAGAGTGAGACGGTTCAATCGTTCTGTGTTGTGTGTTTTCTCTGTGGTTTATTGAGGATTTTCTAACATTTTACAACCAAACTCTTCACTTTAAGCTTTCTTCTGCGGGATTGTGTACAGGAGTGTTTCTGTGCACCGTTTCTATTCCACATAGAAGATAAGAGTTGCAGAGAGGAGACCTTTTATGGGCTTTACAGCATTACCTACAGCTTTCATAAAAGAAAATGATTTAGGGAGACTGATTCATGTGAAGACTGGATGGAATTATTGTAGTATAAAAGTATTGGAAAAGTACCTTGAAATTGTTATTTTATTGTAAATTATTAAATTCTGTAAGTAATAGATTATTAGTATCTGGAAAATGAATGTATTTGCAGGGTTGAGGGATAAATCAAAAAAGCTCTTTGGTGCTGTCGTTGTGAAATATCTTGAAATTTGTGAAACGTGTGATACAAATGTGTATATATATTATGTATATGGATACAGACAAAGTGTGTTTTTCAATTTCTTTCATACATGTCTCTATGAATCAATACCTCGTTTACACACTGACCTGATATGTATGAGCCTGAAAGTTTTTTACACTATTTTTTGGTAACCTGAGCTGCTGGTGTTGTTCCATCATCCTTTGATTACAGTAAAACTAATACAAACAACCTGTGATTTAAAAGATAACAGCAGGATCTAAGACTGGGCTGAGAGGTTTACATGATACAGGCACATTGACTTCATTTTCCAATTTATTTTGATTATTTATTAATATAAGATGTCAGAAAACAGTGAGAAATGTCTGTCTTGATTTCCAAAGGTGGCTTCCTAAAATGTTGGATAATAGAATCTGAGAATGATTAAAAATAATAATCTTAATTAAAATAATAATAATAATTACCAAAATGAAGCCAGAAGTAGTTAAAGTATTTGTGACTGAGGGTGAATTTATAGCATGAAACATGAAGCACACGTGCATTAGAAATGATGGTCAGTGGAAAATGACAGAATATGTTTGTGTGACTTTCATAAATCCAAACAAATCTGGACTTAATGATTGAGGCAACAGTGGATCAACAGCACCTGTGAGCTATTATTAAAAATCCACTCTGTAGTTTACTCTAGCTGTGATTTATGAAGCCTAAAGAACTTCATTTAAATAGAAAAAGGTTTTACATCAGTCGCACACCCAGTACATTTTTTACCTTGACTGTTTGTAGAGCGCTGTTACGGATTAGTATTGCTAACAATGTCAAGCTAAGATTACGTTTGCATTTACAACTTCTTAATTGGAATACAGTGAACTCGGGGCTGATGTCACACCCACTTCCAAGTTCCGATGTAAATGGAAAGCATCACAAATGTGTACATCTCAAGCCGGTACAAGAAGCAGCACCCGGTGTTTAGCGCTAACTATCAGTAGCTTACGCAACCACAGTTCCAAAATCCCGAGCTATCCCTTGCAGAGTGGTGTACTATAGCAGTCAAAGTAATAAGTGATGTGAATTTGTGCAAACATGCTGCCCCAAGTTTGAATCTGTATTATTGGGCCAGTTTGGTCTTCTATTGAAATTTGAGTGTGTTCAGTGTCTTAGAGCACAGTAATCACAGGGACCGTCCAGTAACAAAAAACCCAGGCCCTTTTGTGAGGAGAGCCAAAGAAACCAAGTCCTCCCAACTGTGTCTTTGGAAACTTCCCCAGAGAAGGAGAGAAAAAAAAAGGTCACAATTCTCGCCTCTGACCCGCTCTCCAATCCCCACCCCCACCCCCACCCATTCTCTCCTGTCACCCTGAAGTCCAATTAGAAGGTAGGTCAGGGATGTTTTTGTAAGTGGGGGGTTTCAGGCTGGGAGGAGGGGGCTCACGGTCTGTCTGAAGGCGCACGGTGGCTGTGTGGTTGCTGCAGACCACCAACACATTCTCTCCCATCACATGGTTCCTGTCTTTAAGCTCAGGGTTTGAGGAGGTGAAAGAAAGGCTACATCCTGTTAGGTTTTCAGATTCTGTTTTTGTGTTGACTGTGTGTTTGACACAATGGATCTGAGGATTAACGTGCTATAGTTTACAAATCTTATTGAGAAGGCAAGCCCTCTCCTTGTGCACTGATCTGCCACCATTAGACTGTGCAGTGCTATGAAAGTACAGGATTGCCCTGTAGACATCGCAGGCCTGTGAAAAACCTTACTCTGCTTCCTCACACGTTAATTAATGCCATTAAGTAATCAAAGGAGTGAGGGGTGTAGGACACCCACCCCACCCCACTCCTCTCCTCACCACCCACACATGACAAGGCTTCTATTTGTATTTTATATAAACTGCTTTGCATAAGGAAATCTCTAAATTTCCAATACCACCGTAACCTAACCCTTACCCACCGTTCCACTGGTCAAAAACTCACTAAACCTTTGTCTCACTGTGAATGGATGTGAACGGCATTCACTCACAGGTCAAGTTTATATTAGCTGTGATTGGCAGTAATGTAAAGATGAAATCTGGTTGAATGTGTGCCTGTCTGCACCTGCACAGCATTTTGTTATACAGCACTCGAGCAGCGATCTAAAACTAGAAAACTGAGAGAAAAAGTTAACTTAAAGTTAACCATGTTTTCTGGGGTTTTTCTTTTTACAAAAAACAGCATCTGCAGGCTAAATGTGGTCAGTACTATTTAGTATTTATATAATAGGGGAAAAAACTCATTACTAATTTGACTAAAACTGGACTTTTAAAATACAGGTAAACATTTTACAAAATTAAGTTCCTCAAAATCAGACTAATGCATTTCAAGCTTCAGTGCGACCAGAGTCAGACACAAGCTAACCAGGACGCTGAGAAGAATAAGGCAACATGGTGAAATTCACGGCGCTACATTTTTTGGACAGAAGAGGAGACAAATTTACGCTATGTCAGAAGAACTGAATATTTTGAAGCTAATCGATGGTAGGAAGACTTGAATTAGCTTCATGTTAAAGCACAGACCGCCTGATACTAAAAAGCTGACAGGAGGCATTTGACCTTGTGGAGTGGAGAAGGACACGTTTATAGCTTGAGTGAAATGTACCAATATGTTACGCAACAAGAGTGCTTAATATTTTGCTACATAGTAAAATAGGCTATCGCATTATTTGCAATAGTGCTATTGATTAGCGCTAGCCTGGGTGAAGTCTGCCAGTGATTTGATTTTGCTCTGCAGACAAAGGCTGTAGTCACCGCCAACTTCAGAGAGGTGTGACCAACGTAGATGAAATGCCTCTGTACGCAACTGGACAGACAACGATCCGGATGTTGCAGAGTGACGGAAAACCTGTGAACAAACAGCAGTGATGACTGTAGTAATGGCGTCTAATGACTTTTGCCCGGGGGAGCTCCGTGAAGCAAGTCGCTTAAAATGAAAGCAACAGCTGAATTAAAGGACAGCTGCTCTTAAGTGGCTGCCATGTTGGACGTATACAAAAGCTGCTAGACGTGGCATCTGTCGTCACCGTGTGAAGCCCACCTCCAGTGCACCAAGGGAAAAAAACCTTTGTGATTGGGTCTCTTTTTAAGGAGATTCTGTAATTGGCCAAAACAAGAGTTCGCCAGGATCTCCAGGTTACCAGCACATCATTGATTACATTTATTCAGCACATCAGTACAATGTGTGAACCCGATATCAACACAAAAATGAATGCATGATCATATTCTAGCTGGATGGTGACAGTATATCTGAGGCATTTGTAGAACTCACACCCGCCCAAACTCATCATAATAGACTGAGGCTAAAAAAAAGCAGGGTTTTTTGTTCTAAAATGAGGGCACTGCCCCTGTAGGAAGAAGCACTTCACTTGCATTAATTTGCTATTTTTTGCATGCAGCCTGAAATGTTTGGATGAGCTCTCCAGGGGGCCACCATCAGCCTCACCATGGCAGTGCTTACCACTTGAGTCTGTAGTGCTTTTCTACCATCAGAGAGCTGCAGCGTGTCTGTTTGCAATGTGCCGCTGCCAGTGTGTTGGCTGTGCAGAGGGCACAGTTCAAAATCATCTTCAAACACTCGCTTAGGAGCTATTGTGCAGGGCATGCTGCGTCAAAAATAGACTGGATCACAGCATCAAAAATGGGAAAAAAAAGCAAGTCTTTAGGAGGACGCATGTGTGCCATCATTTCATTGTGCGTGTGTGTGCGTGTGCGTGTGGGAGAGAGAGAAAGGGGTTTAGATTGCATTTGATACAGTGTGTGTTGTGTGTAACTGTTATAATTGTTTTCATTAAATACAACTGTTATGCAGTAATGTCATAGTTTCATCTCTGTTTGCTCGACTGGTTTCTCTCTGTCGATGACATCATCTGCTCTTCTCCTGCAATGGGCCAATGAAACATGAGAGGAGTTCTGGCACCAAGTGCTCTTCACTTATTTTATGAGACCTGTCATTCAGACGTGGTTATAACAATCTTCTCAGAACAGATGAGTCCATACACTGCTCATGACATTTGTAAAGAAGAAATCATGTGTTGATCAGAGTAAAATGCACAGTATTTGATTTCTGCCACTAGGGGTCTCAGTCAAAATGACTATAGGTTGATAATGTGGTGAAGCAGCATAGAATCAAGGGAACTTTAGTCTGGAGAGAGCTTTAGCAGCAAAACGCACAGCAAACAGCAGAGAGAAGTTGTGATTCAACAGTGACAAATAGACACAATAAAATGCAAACACAAAAGACAACACACTGGCTAACTAGTTAACTAGTAGTACCAAACAGTTCTGAATACACTCTGATTACCCTGAAAGTCAGAGCTGTCATGTACGTATTATACAAATGTGGTTGCACATATGCTTTGTTCTTTACAGCAGACATAGAGGTGACAGGAGGTCATGATGCTTGCGTTGTGTCATGTACAGGAGAATCTGTGTACTCTGTACTCTGCTCTGGTGCTCATTAAATTCAAAGTTTAACGCCTCCATGGTCATTTCACAAAAGTAGCGAGTGAAAGTGAATAACGTTAAAAGGTGACCAAAGCGTCCATATCCTTGAACAAAAAAGCAGATTTCTGTGGATTCAAAAGTGTTGGAAATGTTTTGGCTAATGTACACTACTAAAGGATATAACATTAGCATTGTTTTTTTCACATATTTTAATGCAGAAACGTTACTTACATATGGTATCTTTAATCAACAATGAGAAGAGTGAAAATACTTTCAGTTTACAGTGAAACTGCACAGGTTTTAAATATATGACGGCGATGGATTTATGTACAACAGAAGAATTTGACAACATGACAACTCAAAGCTGCTGTACCTCCTCCTCACGTACAAAGCACTTAATGGTCAGGCCCCTTCATACCTGAAAGACCTAGTCTTACCTTATCACCCTAATAGACCACTTAGGTCACAAAATACAGGTTTACTTGTGGTTCCCAGAGTCTGTAAGAGCAGAATGGGAGGCAGAGCCTTTAGTTACCAGGCTCCTCCTCTCCTGTGGAACCAGCTTCCAATGACAGTTCGGGAGGCGGAGCCTCTCTCTGTATTTAAAGTTAGACTTCAAACTTTCCTTTTTGATAAAGCTTATAGTTAGAGCTGGTTCAGAGAAACTTGGACCAGCTCTTAGTTCTGCTGCTATAGACCTAGACTGCTGGGGGATTTTCCTGTGGTGCACACACATTCACTCTCTCACACTCAGGGCATGAATATGACTTTTTATATGTCATTAACCTTGTCTCTTTCTCTCCCTAGTTTGTGTCTTTCCTTCCTTCCCTCTCTCTCTCTCTCTGTATTCTCATCTTGCAGGTTGCAGGATCAAGATCCAGTTTTCAAGGCTACCCATATCATACATATCATCACCATTATTATTGTGCTACAATTAAAAGTCGATATCATTGACTGTATAAACGTGTGACTTGATACGGTTGTTTTATATCTGCTCCTGGTGTCTCTCTCTCTTCTGTCTCTACCTCATCTCCATCTTGTCCTTTCTCTCCTCCCTTTCTGTCCCCCACCTCTCCACTGTCCCCCATTTTCCTTTCACCCCGACCGGTCGAGGCAGATGACCGCACATCTCTGAGCCTGGTTCTGTCAGAGATTTCTTCTTCTGTTAAGAGGGAGTTTTTTCTCTCCACTGATGCCCAGTGTTTGCTCATTGTGTGAACTGTTGGGGTTCTCTGCTCTCCTTGATGTTGTCTGTGTACAGTGCCTTGAGATAATGTATGTTATGATTTGGCGCTATACAAATAAAATTGAATTGAATTGAACTACAGTTTTGCCATTCAGCCATTCACTCACACTTTCATACAGCGCATCGTGTGTATCACTCATTCACATGCTGCTGTCAGGAGCAACCCATGGACACATCGGCATGCAGACTAGAGCCAGGAATCGAACCCACAACATCTGAGTTGAAAGCACTTAGCTGTACCACTGAGCTACCGTCCTCCATTTTCAAATCAAAACAACATAATATCACTGTTTTGTGGACGTAAGATCAAGGTGCATTCAGAGTGCAGGCATTTGAATTTGAATACGTTTTTAAGGTCCTTTGCGGTATGGATTTTAGATTATTACATTACATGTCATTTAGCAGACACTTTTATCCAAAACGATTTACAATGGAATTGAGTACAATCAGCCAGGGGTGGAGTTGAACTCGTGAGCATTGATGATGTCTTTCGCACACGGTACCGGTCTTAACCGGGTTAGGGTTAGGCACTCCACCCCCCAGATAAACAGTGACATGCCAGTTTCCCTCTTCAGTGACAAATACAAACTACTGCCATCTGATGGTAAGTTTTTTTTCAGCTGCTTTATTCCACAAAACAAAAAAAACATTAAAACCAGTTTTCTGACATTTTTGATCATTTTGATTTTGCCTTTTTCACAGATTTGAGTTTAAATAGAGTGGACTTGAGCTCAAAACATGTTTTGCAATTTAATACATGTCTGGTTGCCATGAATACTGGCAAGTTTGATAAAGTAACTTTGTCAGGGTATTATTTTGATTTATGCTCATGTTTGTAATTTATGATCTAAACTTTCTCACAGGAGTTTAGTGAGTTGATGGAGTTTAACTGTACTTGGATTTAGTTACACACTTGCTACAAGTGGTAAAGGTTTCTAAAAACATTTACTTGTAGTTGGTTACTTGTGTTTTATGGTAGCCCTGTAACCTTGTTATTTGGAGGTAAAACATCTTTTGAAAATAAAGGAAGACATTCAAAAATTCAGCTTGCATGATTTTCAGTCTGTACAAAATGTTATCATCTCAGAAACTTTAAAAAAACAACATTTATCGGTATCGGTAGATATCGGTTATCGGCCATAGCAGCAATATTAATATCGGATATAGGTATCGGCCAAAACTTTCATATCGGTGCCTCCCAACTGAAAAGTTACTGTGGACTTACTGAGCGACACAATAAATGTATCTTACCTACCCCAGCTTTAATGATGACCACGCTTCACCTGCCATGAGGCAAAGGTTTGGGGCTGAAACAGCCTTTGCAGATCTCTGCTGGGAAAAGACAGGAATTAACAAAATGAAACATATAAATATACAATATGAGACACACACACTGAACGACACCAGCTTTTCAAATGAAGACGCTTCAAAGCACATATAATATTATATCAGAATTTATCCCCTGGGGAAAATTGCTTTTATTAACCATGAACAGAAAATAACAGAGATTCATAGCCTGTTAAAACTAAACATCCTCAGAATATACAGTACTGTGCAGAAGTCTCAGGCCACCATTAGATTTGTTGTTTTAGCAGTGCTATAACGACAATAGAGGATAATTATTTCTATTTAAATTTAAATTTAGCGAGAAGACCCGGGTTCAAGACCCGGGTTCGAGCCCCGGTTGGAACAAGGGCCTTTCTGCATGGAGTTTGCATGTTCTCCCCGTGTGTGCGTGGGTTCTCTCCGGGTTCTCCGGCTTCCTCCCACAGTCCAAAAACATGCAATGTGGGGATAGGTAAATTGAACACTCTAAATTGACCATAGGAGTGAGTGTGAGAGTGAATGGTTGTTTGTCCCTATCTGTGTGTGGCCCTGCGATGGACTGGCGAACTGTCCAGGGTGTACCCCGCCTATCGCCCGATGTAGCTGAGATTGGCACAGCACCCCCGCGACCCTCTGGTGGGGGATAAAGCGGTAGATGATGACTGACATCCAGAAAATATGTATGAAAATCCTCTCCAGGTGTCAAGTATTTAGCGTGATCTATCCTTACACTTGAACAATAACACAGCTCTGTGAATACTGGAGTGGAACGTTAATTAATGTTACTGGTAAATCCTGTGTTTGCCCTACTATTTCATTTAAAGAAGTATCTGCTGTAAAAAACGTCTATTACACCAGGTTTATTCAAGACATGCTTGAGCATTACATACACACGTTACATGAGTTAAACTCATTGACAGCTCGCGAATATATAAGAGCAGCTTTAAGTCGCATCACTTCATTCCAAATTCCAATGATCACAGAATTTGACAGACAGAAAAAACAACAGAGCTGGTGGTGCCTGAAACCTTTGCACAGTACTGTATAAAGGAAGAAAAAGGACTATATACAATGAAGTATTTACTTTGCTGTCAAATATACAAAATTGAATATTGACAGTAAAGCTAATGCACCTACTGTATTGTCATGTTTTTAAATTAACAGACTATTAACCTTTCGCACCCATCATGAATGGCACCCATCCTCCACCGTCTTATTTCCGGTTCCTGTGTGTCATGTGACCAGCGCTCCTGTCATCTGTGTTAACCAGCAGCATTTAGCAAAGCTCGCCGAGCACAGTTGACTTTCTCAGGTGTTCCTTCTCTTTGTCCAACGATGGCAACGCTGGTGGCAAACAGGGCGATGGACGTGAACGGTGTGGCTGCGGCGGCACGGACTCACACTCAGGCGGTGACCAGAAACTACATCTCTCAGCCCAGACTCAGTACGTACCGTTAACAAGCTGCCGGACTAGCACTAGCTGGTGGCTAACAAGGTTGTTGTGCTGCATTCAATGACGCGGAGACGGCGGACAGTGCGTCAATATTTCTATTATAAATGTATGATCAATCTTAGCTTTTATGGACAACATATGCCGACAAACTGTTCTTCTGATAATCGTTGCTTTTCCAATCGACCGAGAATGCAGCATATGAGGGGGACAGGGTTAGCATGTGAACAAGCTAGGAAGCTACACATTACATCTGTGCTCGTGTCACTTTTGTTATTTAATGGGGATTCGCGTCGATATATAATCACGCTGCAGCAAGTACCCATTGTTTACCACATTCATTCATTCATCTTCATCTATCTGCGTCAAAACGCCAATCAGCTAAGCTAACACGGCAACTAGATATAAGCAGCAGTGACAGGTCAAACGTACCGTTTTAAAATTGTATAGTCATACAAAAATGATAATTTAATTGAATGTCTGTCACAATATAAGTGCTTTTAAGAATGGGGACAACATGCATAATGATGCGGTAACTGCTCACGAGCTCAGCGTCACGACACGCTCACTGTGGATTAGCAGTTAGCGTCAGTCAGCTGACTGCGCTGTTATCGCGCAGTCATAACAGCGCATCTTGTTTGTGTTTTTTTTAATGTTTTTTTTCTGGGTTGAGATTGAAACATGTAACGTTAGCTCTGTTGCTTCTAGACCGTAACGTTTCTTTTGTGAGGTGCATTGCAAGAGCGTTGACGGTATTTTGAGGAACACGGATGGATGATGAGCGTGTCTCCGTCATGTGACTGGATCACATGAGCTGCAGCTTGCAGTGAAATGGGAAGTGATGTGAACCTAGTTTCTGATCTGCTTTTTTTTTAAAGTATAATTGTTTTTTTTTACCCTGTGTCACATGATTGGCGATGTGCACAATAACAGAATTATTGGTAGTAACTTAAAGTAGTTAATTTTTTCACATCATATTAAAATGCATTTATAAGTAGGTTTGCAACAATTAGTCAATTTTAAATATTTATTAGTTTCAATGGAATAATATACATAATTCCCTTTGAAGTATTTGACTCACAATATTTAGTTTATTTGTTTGTACTATTTTAAACCCTGATATTACCAGTGTAAACCTGTGATTATATGGAAATCATATGAATTTGGTTGATATTACATTACATGTCATTTAGCAGACGCTTTTATCCAAAGCGACTTACAAGGGAATTGTGTACAACCTGCCAGGGGTGGAGTTGAACTTGCGACCATGATGTCTTTTGCACACGGGGTACCGGTCTTAACCGTATATTAACGAATATATATATATACCCCCGTTATAGAATATATATATATATATATATATATTCTATAATGGGGGTCTTCAATGTTTTTCATGCCAAGGACCCCTAAACTAATGGTGAGATGGAACAGGGACCCCTACTATATATATATATATATATATATATATATATATATATATATATATATATGTATATATATATATATTGTATAAAATAGTTATCAACAATGTCTGTCGATGCATGATAGTCATACATACAAGCTATTCAAATGGATGTTTTTATTTGAAACATGTGGAAACGAAAATGAGTGATGGCCTATTGGTGCCGCTGCCATGCATCAACATACCTGTTGCAGTATGTCAGATTCATGTTTACGTATGTGTATTTGAAGACATTTAAATATGTGGGGAAAATAATTTATTTATAAAAATTGTCAAATCAAGCAAACATTTCTTACCCTTAACAAAAATCCCTGCATAATAAAAACTAAGTCAGCTTAAGTACACTCTGTCATAGGAATATATTTACGCTTTAAATTTCACAGCCTTTACTGACTGGGAACTTTATTGTGGCTTTGTAGACCACTTGTGTATTTCCACCGGCTCGCCTCGGCCTGACATGACACGGCTTAGGTTGCATCTCCACTACAAAAAAAAGTACCTACTCAACGTGGGTGGAGTCATCACCGCACCGCTGAGTGAAACTGCAGTGACGGGTTTTACATGCGACACACAAACTTGCAAAGCAGTTGTTTTCAGTGTAACTGAATCAAATCACTAGAATCATTTAGTTCAAAATATTTGTTCAGTTCTTCCTCCATGACCGGAGTACAGACTCCGTCTGACACAGTCACTGGACTGAAACACAGCGGCAGGGTCTGTAATGTAGCTCGCCGTTTGCAATCAGCAGTGCTGTCCCTTAATACACCAGACTCCTGGTAGTTGTTGGAGATTAACCCACGTCTTTAGGATTGTTAAGTACTTTTAGGTGATCTACTGTTTGGCTTGATTTCTATGTGGGACGTCTGGCGCTCTGGTCAGGCAGTCTGACCAATCATCGCATAGTTACCTACTCGGCACACTTTTGGAACCTCGTGGGAGCAGGTACTAAAAATAGTACCTGGTTCCAGGTACTATGCTAGTGGAAACACTACTTAAACCGTGTCTTGCAGAGGCGAGTAGAAACGGTGGAAATATGCCATTGGTCTCATGCACCAAAGTCCCTGCTGGAAGCCATGTCTGTTTACCTTTATCTTAACTGATAGTCATTTTAACATTCCCCTCAAACAAAACAGTAATTAGATCAGGTCTCTTGATTAGTTAAGCAAATGACAGGTTTTGGACTTTTAGAACAGGTACTTATGGTGTTCTGTAAAGAAAAGGTGCAAATGATAGCTCCATTGATGACATCCCACTGAAATAACACATCATTGATCTACCTTGGTTCTCACAGTGATGAGTTGTGTTTTTGTGACGGTCTTATTTTCCATTGTGCTGCTTGTGTTGATTACATGGATTGAGTCAGCACAGTGGATTTTGGTGTGGTTTGGCACTTTGCTCTCTGAGCCTAATGTTGAGCCTCTCTACTGACTTTGATTATGATGTCGTTATGCTCTTATTCTGAGCTGCATTCAGGCAATGAAGGTAGCAAGGTGATGGCTTTTCCTTTTGTGCAAGTGTCAGAGAGGCAAGCATGGACTAAAAGCCTTTTAGCAAACTGGAAATAAATTACTTAATGGAGCTACAACCACCTAAAAGCTAAGAGAGAATGCAGGATGTAATAAAACTTGTCTCCAAAAAATATCAATCTTACCTGATATTCTCTCATTTTGTTGTACCAAGGACTTGCTTGCCTTTTTTCCTCTCATCAAACATGTAACCCACATGCCAATCCTGATGATGAGATAGCTATTCATAGACAAATCATCTCAAGTCAGTGTTGGTGGAACTTTGTGATCCAGGAATGTTGTAGATCCTGCCTAAACATATGTGTTGTTTGGTTTTAAACATTCTGAACCAACCAAGATCATGACAACATTAACTGCTCCACTGGATGTTGGTCCACTTATTACATGGCTCCTTACAAAAAACGTATTGATTTCAGAATTATTTTAATGATTAGGAAAACGCTGTATTGCTTCCTAGTAGTAAAATGATAGTGTGGAAAATATTCCACTGAGGCAGAGATGTCTCTGACAAGTTATACTTTGATAAAAATGACTGGACTTTGTAATGACAAGTAATTCATTTAAATCAGCTGTCCCGCTCCCCTAATAACCATAGAACAGTTTTCATTATTAACAATTTTAATAATTATTTCTATATTAATAGTGCTCAAAACATGCACACACTCAGTAAAGTAGGATGGAATAAACACTCCCTGAACGGCAAATCACTGACAACAGAAGGGAATTTTGAGAGCAACTGTTCACTGCTTCCATCTATATTATTCTTCATCACACTCTGCTGTAAGTGGTTTGATTTTTATCACTCCGTGCCTCTCATCAGTGGTCTCTCTCTACTGTTCAACCTCTCACATAGGTGGTGAAAGAAGCTAATAATGTTTTGAGCCTGTGAGCAGTGGGAAATGCTGTTCTGTTATTATTCACACCTTTCATTTGCAGAGCAAGTCTGCATGTGACTGGGGATGGGCATTTCAAGTAACAATAGTAAAGCCTGAGCACATGCACTATATTTTTATTCAACATGTACGTGCATGTGAGTGGTCATTCACACTTCACATGTTTGTAAACAGAGAAATTATAAAATTAAAAACAATTAAGTTATTTTTCTCCAAACTGCAGGATGAGTTTTGTGGCAACATTTTGGTGGAAGAGGAACTAGAATAAGGCAAACAGAGAAAAATAGATGCATGCTAAGAGCTCTATGCTATAGATCGGTGTTTCCCGAACTTTCTCGACAAGGACCCACTTTTTAAAGACGCATAATGTGCCAACTAATTTAATTATGTTTTGTTTTTGTAACAAATCATTTTCAAGTAGAGTTGTACCGAAAATTCGGCCACCAAAAAAAAGGCTGAAAGACTTTTATCACCGAAACAGGATGTTGTGATGACGAAATGACAAAATCTGTGGCCAGCACGTGCCTGTCTATTCACGCTTAGAGTCTGTCTAATATCAGTTTGAACACCAATAAAACGGTTCCAACAAGACGTGAGTACACGTGCAACAGCACCTATTAAAGGCTGCGTTGGATACGGAGAGCCCACTTGGAGACGGAGAAGCACAGAGTGCAGGTGCGGTGCACTGTGTGTCTGTCTTCTCCATATGAGGAGCATGCACCCTCTGTCTGATATGTTTGATGAGATCCTCCTAAATATTTTCATAGATTTATTCTTTGAAGCATGAATATTAATCTATACAATTGCAATGTGTTGACTTTAGTGAGGTAAGCACACACAGTCCCAGCCATAACAACAATATTAGGTTAAAAAACCATGGGGCAGAATTGGCATAATTTCTTTCTGTGTTTTGGTTTTTGGCCAAATGTTTCCTGGTTTTTGGTTTCGGCCAACAATTTTCATTTTGATACATCCCTATTTTCAAACAACATTATTAAACTATGTTACAACTTAATTTTATAATGAATTAAATGTTATCTAAATAATACACGTAAATCTTAAAATTAACTAAAAGGTTGGAAAAATTCTGAAAAAAAGCATCTGTGGGTCCCGACCGAGTCTTTGAGAATCACTGATTCCTCCCTTTTGTTGTTACCAAGCATGCACTAAATACTACTATGATTTCATTTGTCCTAATGTTAAAATATTGTGTACTGTTAAAACGGCTTCAGCAGTGCTTTTATTCACTCACCTCCTCCATTCCCTCCCTGTCACTTGCGCAGACACACAAACGCACATCGACAATGTACACATCTCCCCTCAGCCTTTTTAAAGCACGTCTCAGTTGCTGAACAAAGACACAATTAACAAGCATGGCGTTCACCGCATGGTACTGGGAGTCGTGCACCTGCTGTGAAAGGTGTGAATAAAAGCACCTGAACACAGAGGAAATCACTGATTGTCTTACTAACACTAGGATATGCAAGGTTTGCAAACTAACATTTGCAGTGAGAGTTTGAAATCTGACTTTATTTAATATAGCTAGTTGCCAGGCATCAAACAAGTCTATAAGATCACGGTAATGAGACCGTTGTTCACCACCTCATTGACTTGACAGAGCTCTAAGGCAGCTATTGAAAAAAGCCACAGCGAGACGGAGCAGGAAAAAAATAAACAAATAAAGACATTTCTCATCAGACCAAGTCTTTTCTTTCAAGAGGCCTTTGTCTCTCTCTCATGTCAAATGTGACAAAAGCTATTAGCCCACGAAATGGCTGTCTTTTGTTTTAGCAGTGCATTCTGTCATTTAGCGCAGTGAAAAGACATGGAGCAAAGGCACTAATTGTAATAATGTGTAGTCGCGATAAACAAGTGTCTCATCTGTCAGTATGAAAGTCATTTCTATAAAATCAATGTTATTTTTGTCACAGTTCTTTAATCCACATTCTAATTAGGCTTAAGCAGCTGGTTCGTCAGTAGAAAAGCGACTGTACCGTGGGCGTTTGCCATTCTTTTCATGAAAGAACATTCAAATGTGGGCTGAGGATTTGACACCATTTCTGTCTGCAGCGTGAGCAGAGTCGGCCTTGTGAGTGGCGCACTTGTTTGCCAACTGCTGATAATGAATTTCCCGACATCCTTCTTTCTCTGAGGACCTAGCAGGTCATTTAGAGAAGTGAGTGTGTATTTTCAAATTCGAGAAATGCCCCAGTTCCATTGCTTAACTTTGCTGTAACAATATAGTGATTCGGTTTCAGTGGTCAAGCGTCTTTATGGCACCAGGACTTTATTGTTTGTTTTTTATTCGGGCTGTGAGTGTGTTGCTGACATGATTACCGTGGATGAATTTTGATACAGATCTGTAATGTGCGGCTGAGCCTGTGATGTGCTCGACTGCCATGAATAAAAAAAAATGTAGAAAGAAAGATATTATCGTCATATCGTGATAAGGTATCTGTGATGGATTTTTAAGGGTCTTGCATTGATAATCAACATATTTATTATATTGAATTAATTACTGAAATCACTCAATATTACAAATTCAATATTATGTTGATTTAAAAGATACATCAAAATGACAATTGTATTTAAAGGCACTTAATAACACTTTAGTTTTAGGCCAAATTATTTCAAGTATATTGAATTTGACCACATTTATCGATCGATTCCACATAATGGGTTGATGCAGACCGATGCTATTCAGCTCTACGTTGGTTTAGATACTCTCAAACAAAACTTTATTTACAATCACTAAAAATCAATGGCCCTTTCTCAATACCCAAGTACTTGCATACTTGGGAAGTACTACTGGGGTACATACTCGCCAAGTATGGGAGTACTTGACGATCTCTTCAGTTGGAACAGCAGCTACTTCCTTGTACTACTGTCTGAATGGTGGGTGGCGCCAAGTGCTTAAGTCTTATCACAGTGTTGATAAATGAGCATATGAAATACTTTTAATAAATGCATATGTATTAGTAATAAATAATTAAATAGTGAAATAATTCTATATGGTTTTTTTTTGGGCTGTCATAGTAACGCGTTATTCGCGATGCGATTAATTAAAACAACGCGTTCATTTTTTTTGATCGCGTTTAATCGCGGCCCAGTTTGTCCTCGACTAGACTGTAGTGTGGGACCTCCAGGCCAGGTGCGGTAAGGCACCTTCAAGTTGTTTGCCAACCGCATAGACGAAGAAGAAGAATGAGAGCAATACTTATCCTATTCAAACCGTGGGCATGGAAAAAAATACCCCCGGGCTTCTGAATGGTTCGTTTCACTTTAAAAAACTTCAAGATGGCTCAGTCGACAAAACAAAAGTAATATGCGCCTTGTGTCCAACAGAATTTCACTATCACCGAAGTACTAGCAGTCTGAGCTACCACCTACTAGCAAAACATACCGGCAGTGCAGTCCAGGCTAATAGCAAGCAGCAGATTCGTCAGAGTTCTATGGTTGAGTGTGTGAGTCGTCGTCGTCGAACACTGGATGAAGCTAAGTTAACTACAGCGGTAGCAGCACTGTCCACTGAAAATGTTACCAGACTGGTCTGCCTTAGCAATTGGCTTAATAAATAGGAGAAAAGTTAGCACTAAGAGTTCAGAGTTCTGAATCTGATGTGTCTAATGACTTGTGTCTAATTCATTTAACTGTCATTAGGCCCTGTTCTGTTTGTCGTTTGTTGTCTACTACCTCTTCAGGCTAACCCTAACCCTAACCCACATTGCTGTGGCATTTTATGTGCTGTGTTTTTGAAATAGAAATGTCAAGTGGGTCTACAATGCACTTTTTTATTTGAAAGAAGAAATCAAAGATAAAAGACATTTTTTCTTTGTGTTTATTTGATTCTAACTATATTTTTAATATAGAGATTAATCGCCAGTTAACTATGGAAAAAATGCGATTAATAAAATGTATCGTTTGACAGCCCTAGTTTTTTTTACATAAAATTAATTGGTATTTTAATTAATTAATGACACATTTAATTAATTATTTAATGGTGTATTTATTTATGTTTATTTATGTATTTATTTATTTATTTTAATTAATTAATGGTTTATTTATTTATTTATTTGGCACTTTCCGTCCTCCTGATACATATATTGCGCACGGAATGTGAATATCTGTGTGCGTGCACTAATATTATTTGCTCGTGAGCATGTTTTACTGCCCTCACGACTTTTGACGCCATAAAATCATCACCCCAAATAAAACCCTCCGACCAATCAGAAATATAGCACTGCAATCTCCACCCCGGTGGTTCCTAACTGAAATGAGTGGTACTTTGTTTGGTTCCTAGATCCTGCAGTGGAAATGCTATTTGCATTTCCTGCAAAAGTCTCTCATTCATGGAACTCTGCAGTGGAAAGCCACCTCATGTGACCTCATGCAGTAGTAGTGACCACAGGGATTGTCTTTGATAGGGATGAGACAATACTATTGTCGTTGTCGTTCCAATACTGGTCAAAATCACTGGATCGGATATCGGACAGATAAAAATAGAAAGTGTGTCACAGTCCAAAAATCCTCATTATTGCATGCTTCATTATGCACAGACTGTAAAAGCATTAGTTTAGCCGAGTCATGTTGTGGGCTATTAGTTTCTTCTGAATGGGAGAAGAATATATATTTTACACAGTTGGAGAATGATGTATTTGAGATGGCTAGCTGGCAGCTTCCTAGTTTAAAAGGACTACTGACCTCAGTATCAGCAGTTATTCGAGTTTGTGATATCGTGACATCTCTAATCTTGAATAATTCATGCAGCAAACAACAGGGCCCTCTCTGCTGGTACAGTCACGCTTAGGCCTTGACAGATGACAGTCAGTGCAGGGAGGTAGGGAGTCCTGTGTCTACAGAGTACCTGTGTACCTGCAGGGTTCAAAAGCCCAGCTCAATTTGTTGCAAAAATTGAGCCCCCCCATTTTCAGAATGGTTTTATGTTCTGAAATTTGTTAACAAAACCCTCAGCTTGGCACTTCTGTCTTTTGGTTCCTTTTATTTCCACTTTTTTATGTTGAAAGCACAAAGCAATTTAAGTAGTGTGACAACTTGATTTGATGTTTTGTTGTGCTTGTGTTTTCCAAACCAAAGCAACTTTTTTTAATTTAGGAAAAATGAACACATTGTCCTGTTTGTTGTGTTGGTGTAGTCCTGTTTGTTCTTTAAAAAAAAAAAAAAAAATGTTTTCATTTATTTTAGCTTTTCTTTTCTGCTAAAGGTTACATCAATATCTTCTATCCCACAATTGTTCAGATAATACTTGGATAATCCGATGTTTGGCATTCTTATCAATTATCACAATTATTATTATGTTTTTTTTATTATTGAGGTTCCAAGTTAGCTTAGCCGATACTAAAGTGTGACATTGTCAGACTGCCATCCACTGATTGGTCAGAGAGTGTCAACACTACAAATTGCCAAGGAAATGTCTTAAATCTCATCATTTAACAGTCTGGTAAGAGTCTGGTGTATTTTGCGACAGCAGCTCTGAAAGCGGCTTTGCAAGTAGTACTAAACTAATCTTTTTGATGGTGAGCAGCAAGCTGCATCACAGACCCTGCCACCGTATTTGAGTTCAGTGCCTGTGTCAGACGAAGTCTGGGATCCGGTCATGCAGGAAGTACTGAACTGATATTTTTAATGAATGAGTCTAAGGATTCAGTACACCCAAAACAACTGCTGTACAAGTCACTAATCACTAGTTTGTGTGTGTCACAGGATTTATGTTGGTTCCCTTCTCAACATTTGACAATCTGAGACTCTTCTGTATGGTGGAGATGAGGCTTGAGTATCAAGTTTGTTTCCCCACATTTAGCCTTCATGCTCATGTGGGAAAATAATTTTATCACAATGTACCTTTTATATAATTCCATATCAATGATATATATAATACAAATAAACAATATAAATTCTATCAAATATAATATCTTTTAAGATGTTTTTTGCTTCTCAAAGGAGAGTGACAAAACACTGTAACTACACTCCAAAATATTATGGGCT
Organism: Solea solea; assembly: GCF_958295425.1. Taxonomy (NCBI): domain Eukaryota; kingdom Metazoa; phylum Chordata; class Actinopteri; order Pleuronectiformes; family Soleidae; genus Solea; species Solea solea. The sequence continues at coordinate 26,468,860 of NC_081148.1, read as the reverse complement.
GTATTACACGATCATTTCAGATAATACCGGTTTTTATTTCTTTGGCTTTTTAATGTTAAATGAAGGATATTTACGTGTGTTAGAAACAACGACATTGACTGTAAATGTCGTCAAATTCTGCTATAACACAAATAATTAGGCTTAAAATGAATGTTATGAATTTTTTAAATATCATTTTGACAATTCCATGTGCTTTTAATCAGTATTCATTTATGATATGTAGTGTATTTCACAAATTAGTTCAATATAATAAATGTGATGATCAATGTAAAAAGTCATAACACATACTTTATCATGATTTGACCATATCTAATATATAAGACCAGATATTGTCTCATGTCACCATATAGATATCATATCCATATATTGCCCAGCCTTACCAGAGACTGAGGAAGCTAAATGTCACGTGGCCATCATGTATTTGTGTCCTGTCCATGCGTCCTCACAACATCCTGTTTCTGTCGCTTTGTTTCGATGTTAAAAGTCTTTCAGCCTAAATGTTTGTTTGTTTATTTATTTATTTATATATATATATATATATATATATATATATAAATATATAAATATAAACAAACAAACAAACAAGCTTCAAGGATATACTTGGATCATGGTGATGAAATGTAAGTCTAGGATACAAGAAGTCGGAGGACTGTAAGTAACTTTATGGACTCGCTGTTGCATGTGTTTGGCTGTGTATGTGCTGAGGTGAGGACGGGGGAGGCTGGGGTGAGTCACTTGCAGGGACGGGGGAGGCTGGGGTGAGTCGCTTGCAGGGACAGAGGCAATTAGCATTCCCATGTCCAGCGGGGCTGTGGGAATCCCTTGAAGTAGGTGCCGAGGCGTGATTGTGAGGCTGCACATCACAGCAGCCACTGCTTTGTAGCATTGGTTTATTGTCGGAGCGATGATGCACCCTCATTGCCATCCAACCTCCAGTCTCCTCCTCCTCCCTCCAGTTCTCCTCTCTTTCAGCTGGGAAATTGAATTGTGTTGGAATGCTCTGTGCCTCTTTTCTCTGGCACTTGAATGGGCTCTTTAGTATTTCACACCAAGGTGTCCTTCAGGGTGCGAGGTCAGGCTACCAAAACAGCTTTGAGTGGCGGATTAGGACCAATTAACATCTTTGTACACAAAGAGCTCTGGCAGCTGAACAGGCTGTGGGGTGACCCACACTACTGTTGCATGCCAAACCAGGGGACTGCTACACTTGAACTGAAGGAGCAAAAGAGTGGTGGAAAAAGTTTTCCAAACCTAATGGGAAATGTTGCCACTTCACACCTTGTGAACATATAGGCCATTGAGCAATTGTTATGTTGTGAAATGAGAGAGCAAACTTACTTTTTTACTCTTTTCCTTTTTTTTTAATAAATGGGCTACAGTATAGTGCCTTCAGGGGTCGTCCACACAAGTTAGTTTTTTTATTGTACACTGAAACACATTGAAACTGTATTTTTCTTACATTTTCATGTATATATTGTTTGTGTGGGTGAAGACATTTTCTGAAACATTGCTGTGTTTACAAAAAAATTGAATTCAAATTAAAATTGCTTATGTTAAGCCCTCTGTAACTACTCCTCATACATTTTTCACATCCCCACTCTAGACTGGTGTCACCAAATGGCTGAGGAAGTTGTTGTTGTTACGAATATCTTATTTCACATTGTTTCCCTCACAGCAAAAAGGTCTACGGTTTGGATCCCAGTTCAGCTGAAGTACTGTCTGTGTGGAGTTGGCGTGTGTGTGTGTGTGTGTGCTCTCCAGTTTCTCCCACAGTCCAATTGGACACTCTAAACTGACCATAGGTGTGAATGTGACGTCTGTCCGTTGGTGATCTGTCCAGGGTCTACCCCGCCTTTCACTTTGTCAGCTGGGATTGGCTCAACGCCCCCTCATGTGGACGATAAGACAGTATATTGATTGAAAAGATGTCATGATCTCCTCCCTCTAACCCACAGCTGCGGCCCACTAATAGTAATCATGGCAACTGATGATTTAGGCTTCACATGGACCAAACTCAAAACCCCTCCTGCTTCTCTGAAATCACAGGTGTGGATATATTTTGCGTTCCCTGTGAGTTGACATTATCTAATGTTATTGGAGGTCAGAGGTCAGATTTAGTGACCTTCAGAACAACACATTGCTACATGACTCTCTATGACTTCTCTTCCTTTTACACTTAGTTCAATTGACTGCTTATAGTTACATTGATATTGTTAATAAATTATTAAAATTTTACAATAAGGTCTTTGTGTGGTAAACTGCAGATAAATGATTGTCCATCATGTCAAAATGACTGCAAGCAGGGGGACTCATGTTCACACGCATGCAGCTAATAAAATCTCCATCTGCATAAGTGTACAATCCCGTAAACATATGTTCACTTTTTACGTCTCACTCTTCCGCGCCCGTAGAGAGAATCTTTAGTCTCAGCTTGTGGGGAGACGGGAGCTGCTGGTCTTCTGCTTCCTGGTTTGGTCAATTTCTGCTAAATGCACAGGAAATGTATGAAGCGCCAAAGTCACAAAATAACACATTTAAACTTGCAGATGGAGCTAGTGGTGGATCAACAGCTCCTGTGTGCTGTGATGTCAAATCTTTGATCTGAAGAGTTTTGAAAGCAGCACAAACTGTAGATTCCAGTCAGACAAATCTATCTAATTAGATAAAGTGGTGAATATTTTCTCAAGATATCAAAGACTTAAGCTGGAATGGATTTTTATGAGCCGAGTCTTGTTTGTGGCTAAAATCAGTTTTTCCCTTATGTCCCCATTGGCAGTCATGTTTTAAATGAGTTTCCTACTTCCATTAATATCTTTGAACAACAACGAAAAAGACGATTTTAAATCCATGTACAGTATGTGTCTGATGTTGTGCTCGTTAAAGTGAAGTGAATGAAGGAAGTCAAAAGTACCCCCCCCCCCCCTTCACCATTACTGAAGCTCTACCTAAGGATGCACTGACTTATGGATTTCTAAGAGGTTACTGTATAATTATGTAGCCCAATTTTCCTTGCGGCATTATCATCACCCTTCAGGAAATAGCCATATGCATCTCTTTTGAGATCTGTGAGCAATTTGTAGGCTAAGTGTAGCTATTAAGTCCTTTTATAAACATGGCAAACACGGATAATTTGCCATTTGAAGTAGGGAAAAAGGCTCGGCCACAAGAAAACATAATGTTTTGAAAATTTGATGGAATTTTAATGAAAGCTTTTGTTACCACAATAATTCCTGTTTGGAAACTATGCCCTTATTTTCATTATAGGATTATGAACTAGTTAGAGTTCATGTTATATGTAGGACATGTATTGTAAGGTGCCTCCCACACATACAAATATATAGCATAATATAATGGATGCTCAACTGTAGCACACTGACAGGGTACTTTGTTGGCCCCCAGCTTAATTAGTAGCATAGAGAATACCCCCCGTTAAGCTTTAGAGCTGTACATTTGTACCAGTCTGCTCTAATTTCCTCGTGTCTTTGATATCGGCCATGGGACTGACAGTTCACAGATAAAGGGGAACAGCAGACAGTGATGGAAAACGGAGTGGAAACAATGCTGCCATCTCCAGTTCCCACCCACTTCAGTCCCATCTATCTGCAGATGTGCAGAGGGCTAGTGTTGGGCTGTGTTGGCAGAATCCTCATGAACTTGAAGGAGTTCTGCGTTTATAGGAAGAGATTTGTGTGATTATAAAATAGTCTTGTGAGTTTGTGTCCACTTGTGTGGATATTGTATGAAGCACTGACACATAGTCAGGTTCGACTGAGCCTGACACAGAGACAGTGGCTGAAATCTGTTCCTTGTTTCAGTAAGTGCGAGAATCCTTGAACTGTTTCACTGACACTAGGGAAGAGCATTAACCAAGCATTAACCCTTTGATAAAAGCGCTTGATCAGTTACAATATTATATCATAAGAAGATCTGGTCTTATATTTTGGGTATCATCATGTCGTGATCATCAAGTATTTGAATTGAATTGAATGACTTTATTCCTGGTTTTAAAGGCTGTTGGATTGATAATTATCACATTATATTGAATAAATGAGAGGAATACATTTAATATTATACATTAAATAATATACTGTATACAGAGAAACAACCTGTGTGCAGCTTTATATCCTCATTTATCTCTTATATGGATATACAGTTTAAAAATATCCAGATATTCTTTATGACTCACATCTCCCAGCCTTATGTTATTAAAAAGATGAATCGATTATTGTTACTAAATGAATTGACAACTATTTTGATAATCGATTAATCAGTTTGAAGCTTTTTTCATGATTAAAACAAGATTTCCGATTTGTTATTACGTGATTATTTTCTTAATTTATTTGCTCTGGATAACACAAATCATTTAAAGTGAATCTTTTTTGTTTGTGGACAAAACAAGACATTTGAGAACATCATAATTTCCAGGTTTGACAGACACCGATTAACATTTTTAAGGTTTTCTGATATTTATGGACCAAACAATTAATCGAGAAAATAATTGTCAGATTAAACGATTATTAGCCAGTCGCAGGTTTATCACTGTCACACATCAGAGTCCTAATACGACGTCCTTTCGCAGCTTAATGGAAAAACTGTGTCCTCAAACCTTCACCTGGCCGAATTAACACATCACTGCGATTACATGATTGAAACCCTCAAAGTAACTTTAACAAGACCCAGCACAGACACTTGTTACAATATAATGTATCGGCTGCAGGAAGCGACTTTCATGTCTGTGCGAGTTGATTTTGATCACAGAACTGAAACCTGAGAGACCCTGGACTTCAGAAAAAAACTCATTAAAAGTACCAATGCACAGCACCAATCGCATCAATTGTGAAATGGCTAGGGGTAATGTGAGTTGTAAGGACACAGGATTCACTGCACTGATTGTGCAAAACCACTGGAATGTTTCTTTTACGCACAAATAAAGACGTGAATACCTGTTACATTTTAGTGATAATTAAAGGAATACACAGCAGCTGAAGTTCAGGGAAATGGCAGGCGTGTGCGACATTGCTGTAATATTTGATGTGCAGCCTTCATTGAACATGAGTATGTCCTTTCAGTACATCCTAATGTAGTTATTATCATTTAATATTGGGGAAGGCCACAGGCTATACCCACCAACCTTCTTTTGGTGATGACCCTTCATTTAGTGCTCTATTATTACAAGGCTGAGGGCTAACAGTGTGCCTGTGTAACAGTACTTAACCATTTGTGAACAAGTAAATCTCATGCATTTTATCCTGACATTTGCCTTTGACATTTGGGTCTGGAAGTGGGTGAAAGCTGTTTAAGTCTCACCGTGAAAGGTCAGCGTGTGATTATTAACCATATAGGAAGGAAGTCTCCATGCTTTCATGTTGATTGGTGGCTTTCAGCCACACAAGGACAAGCCCATATTGTCACTATTCTCTGTCTTGTTTGACTGTCCTGTGGCCTCCCTGAAATAAAGAAATGAACCACTAAATGTAAAAGAGCTGCAAATAATGATTCATTTAAATTAAAGTGGATCTTTTCTCGTTCTGTGGCCAAAACTGGCGCGCCAGCATTAATATCTGACCCGGTAGATGAATTCTAGCCAGTTCTGTTGGTCATGTTTGCTTCAATATTAGTACAATATTGAATAGTTTGGATAAGAAGAAAAATGGCCTGATGAAGATATGATTAGAAAAATATTGGCCCCTTGGCCCAACCTTCTTGCTGACCCCTGATTTAAATGATCTTGTTTTGTCCCCAAACCAAAATGATTCAGTTTTAGTGATTTCCATGTTATATGAGTGAGGGAATCCAGATATCAGATATTTATAAAAAACACTCGAACCAATTTATCGATTGTCAAAATAGTATACGATAAATGTAGTCCTTAATTTTGCACTCAAATGTCTGCCTTCTTGTCTTTCAGCTTACTCTACTGTGTCTGGTGTAAATGGCCCCCTGGTGATCCTGGATAATGTGAAGGTAAGACAATGAATGCCACATTTTCCACATAGTGTCAGAAAAAAACAACGTTTTTACCTCTTTAAAACAAAGAGTGATGTGTTGACATGGAACACAAAGTGTTCATTTTAACAATTCTTTTTTTATTATCCGAGCAGTGCAATCAAACAATGTCCTTTTTGTAAAAAAAAAAAAAAATGTATATAACAGAGCGTTTAGGCAAAAAAGCATCAGTCTGTGCAATTGTGCCTACTTGTGCCAAGAACAATGGACATTTAACTTGAAGACATTTAATTTAAAGTATGTAAGACTTGAAGTTGACTCAGTCTCAGATTGTTATGATTTAAAAGGTAAACCACACTTCTGCAGTGCCTTTAGGAGAAAGAGTGTCAGCCTGAAAAGGAAACCTCTGACAGAACCAGAATCAAATATCTGCCTCAACCAGTTGGGGTGAGAGGAAAAAATGCGGAAGGTTTTAAGTCTAACTTTAAATACAGAGGGAGGCTCCGCCTCCCAAACTGTCATTGGGAGCTGGTTCTATAGGAGAGGAGGAGCCTGGTAACTGAAGGCTCTGCCTATCTGCACATTCTGCTCTTATTGACTGAAACAAATATTCCTGTATTCAGGGACCTAAGTGATCTGTTAGGGTGATAAGGTAAAACTAGGTCTTGATCATGAAGTGCTTTGTATGTGAGGAGCAGGAGTTTAAGTGGAACTGGAAGCCATGGTGATGTCATCAATAGTGACAATGTTGTCAGAAAGTTTTTCTCTGAGGTGTTTAGAGTATAATGACCTCAGTTTTTTCTGAGTTTAAAAGTAGAAAGTTACAGGTCATCCAGGACTTAATGTCTCTGAGACATTCCTGGAGATGAACAACCTGATTTATTTCTTCGGCCTCATTGATAAATATAGCTGCTATACTGTTTGTTGTGCAAATATTACATTACATTACATGTCATTAAGCAGACGCTTTTATCCAAAGCGACTTACAAGGGAATGGAGTACAACCTGCCAGGGGTGGAGTTGAACTTGCACACGGGGTACACAGGGTACCAGTCTTAACCACTGAGCCACTCCACCCCCCAGCTAAGAAGTTCTAAATACCATATAGAACTTCTCAGCTTGAATGTGTTGACTGGGGAATGTCACCCACAGCTCCCACTTCCAAGTTCCCATTTAAATGGAATGTCATAATGTTTGTGGGTTCACACATGCAATCGTTGACAGAACGCCAACACCAGTTGTTTCTGATATCACGTGCGAGACGAATAATTTCATGTTTTTGGTGGATTAGCATGATGGAATTGAAAGGTGCATCTCCTTGAGTCCTTGTTGACATTATCTGTAATCTATGTGGAATAAACTGAGTTGCATTTGGTGTGAACTCATCATGATCTGTAAATTAGTGACACATTTGTGCTAATGCCTTTACAATCTGCTGTCTTTTTAAAAAAGAACCTTTGTAAGAAACATTCTGCTCCCCACAAACGCAGAAATCAATTGGCCACAACATGATTCATTCAAAATTCAGCTTTAGCTACAACATTCTGCTCATCTGTTGTGCATTTTTTCCTTTCTTCTCGCGTAAAATACCTCCTCACAGCTGATGTACAGTGATTATGTTCTGGTCACTGGACAATGGTGGAGCAAGGGTCTTTACAGAGTTCACAGATCGTATCAGTTCTTTCTTTTCCCCCTAATATACAACCCAGTGCTTTTTCTTCTCACTTAACATTATGGACGTGTTTTCAGTAAACTTTTATCATCTAGATATAAATTACAGCCGTTGAATCTCTGTGAATTAGTTCCCCAGATACGCAGAAATCGTCCACCTGACTCTGCCTGATGGCACCAAGAGAAGTGGGCAGGTCCTGGAGGTGATTGGCAGCAAGGCAGTTGTCCAGGTAAGAAACAGGATTTCATGCGAGTGCCTTTGTTATAGAACTCCATCATGCCCATATGATCAATGCTGCTGACTGATGCACTGACTGCTCCTTCAGCTTCCAATGTGTTTGAAATCTTTATTATTATTATAAATATCTCAACAAACATTCATCTACACATGATTTGAAAGAAGATTGTAGTGCTATAGCTCAATAGTATTCATTCCGTGTAGATATATATTTTATTTCTTGGAAAGGATCTTTATTGTCATTATACAACAACTGATATTGCACAACGTGGTGAGGTGAGGTCAGATGGAGGGTTGATCACCTCAAATGTGATTTGAACCGGTGACCCTCCGGATGCAAGCCAAGTTCCCCTTTCCACTTGGCCACAGGCTGCTGTGAAAGTATGTGAATGTAGGCAGAGTGCTCACTGGTCGATACCACTCTCAGTCATTTTAGATCTTTTTAACTGAGAAGCACTGCTGATATATTTACCTCCTACTGCCATTTCAAGCTGTTTCAAAGGCATAATTAATAATTAGTGTTAACATAATTATGCAATATGTGATCCAGTGATTTTGACCATTCATCACTAGTCTTAATTACAGCTGCAACTAATAATTGATTCATCGTCAGCTGTTTTAATAATCAATTCATTGATTTGAGTGGGTTTGTCAGCTTCCTTATTGTAAAAGCTTTGATTATTTTTGGTTTGAGGGCAAAATAAGAATTTTTTTTATTAACATTATCATGTCACGAATCATCAGCTAATATTTTTCAACGTTTTCAACATTGACTAATTGATTCATTGATAAAATAGTTGACAAATGAACTGATGTTGAGAACGACCAGGTCTGTATTTACAACCGTTAACGATGGTCCTGCGAGTGACCGTTGCTTCCGTTTGTGTTTGTGAAGGTGTTTGAGGGAACGTCCGGCATCGATGCCAAGAAGACTGCCTGCGAGTTCACTGGTGATATCCTGCGAACGCCCGTGTCAGAGGACATGCTGGGTATGATGATGAACACACAATCCCCATTTGTTCATGACAAGTTACACTAAAAAACAGCAGATATTTTTCACATAAAAATGAAACATTGAAACCGTGCTGAATACTGTATTAAAGTATTTTGACAGCATTTTCCACCAAAATGATTATTATATTCCTAAAGTTTTCATTCTCCTCATTAAATGGTTAAAGCAGCAGAACTGAATCACACCTTCTCTGAATGCTCTTGAAAGTCTGAATCAGTGCGATTATCTCAGTACAGCACAAGGTTACATATATTTGAACAGCCGTGGAAAGTAAACCTGCCTTTGTTTTTGAAGCATCATTAATCACGTCTGTGAGTTTCTAATTACTTCTACTTGTTACTTGTAGACTCGACAAGAGCCATCAGAAGCACTTTCATGTTTTTAGACTCTGACACAGAACAGAAAAGATCAGAAGCTGTTGGAAGTGTCATCTAATGAACTGCATTTTATAAAGAGTTTCTTAGTAATTATCTTTGAATTCAACTTCACATAAACCACATAGTTGTTATTTATCAAACATTCAACTTGATTTCTGCTCGACTCAAAGGAGAAATTCTTCCTCTTTTCAGGGCGCGTGTTCAACGGCTCAGGCAAACCCATCGACCGTGGGCCCAGTGTTCTGGCCGAGGACTACTTGGACATCATGGGTATGTTTCCTCACATAACTGTGTGTGTCTGTCTGTGTGGGTATGTGACCAATCATAAGAGAATCAGCACGGAGGCTTCTCTGTGCGGTCGCTCCGTGACCATCAGTGTCATGGTTCCGCCCAGGGACATGGCTGACGGTAAAGCGGCTGCATGGACAGGTACCAGCGGGTAATCCGTGCGTTTGAGTCCCGCATGCGGTCCATACTTTTCTCATCGTAGTCTACACTGAATCCAAAGTGATCCCTCACAGTGGACTTGAATGAAGACAGCATTTGCATGCGGGGCACTGATTGCCTCCGGGGAAATTCAGTGACATGCGGATTGGCTCTGAAGGCGGCATGAGCACTGAGCCTGAAGTGCTAGGGATGGATTCAATGGCAAGATGCCACAGGAAATGACACATGAAGAGATTCATGTTGTGCTTGTGTAAAAAGACGAGCTCTAGTAACAAAGTGAAGTTAAAGTATTTGGACTGCGAACACGATTTTACAAGTTGTTGTGGAGTTTGGTCAGCTGTGAAATACAAAGCCAGATCTGCTCCGAACTTAGAGAACTTGAAGCTCCATCCCAATTGTCTCCTGAGCTGGGCCCAATACTTCAGTTCCTGTAGTGAAAACTTATGCTCTGTGTGTTTTCCAGGTCAGCCCATCAATCCTCAGTGCCGTATCTACCCTGAGGAGATGATCCAGACCGGTATCTCAGCCATCGATGGCATGAACAGCATCGCCAGAGGACAGAAGATCCCAATTTTTTCAGCTGCTGGGTTGCCACACAATGAGGTGAGACCCCCAAACAGACTGTGGTATTAGTTTGCCAGCTCCATGGAAGTATTTTCTGATTGGCAGATAATTGGTATCAAATGCTACCTTTTTATTTTTCTAAAGAAAAACAACAAAATAATTACAAATGGTAAATGGTCTTTATTAATTTGGAACTTTTTCCAGTCCACTCAAAGTGCTTTACCGTTCTATCATACATCCATTCACACCTCACATATTCATACAGAACATTTATGTGCAGCACTTTTTTCATCACACATCTGTCACCCATTCACACACTGAGGGCACAGCCATCAGGAGCAACTTGACCAGGGACACATTGGCATGTGGGTCCAACCTGAACCTATGCTTGTTTCTCATTTCTAGTGCTGTCCTGTATTGTACTTGGTTGCAGACATTGCTTTACATTAACGTGCAGGTGTCCTGATAATCCAGTAATAATCTACTACATCTAAGAGCTTCATAGACCTGGTTCAGACCTGGATTTACCATCTGTCCTCAGTGATCCAATCACATGTAGATAGAGCTACTGTAAGTACTGCAACTGTTCACATCTGGAATAAAATGTGTTTCCTGTAGGACACATGACCACATTTCTTACTCTTTATTCAGATAAACACATGTCTGACACGCCTGTTAATCGCAACAAAATTGTCTTTTAAATGAGTTTGATGTGTCTGATGTTTGTATGCAGAGAGAAGCGGAGTGGAAGAATGTAAAACTTGCGCTGCTTTACCATAAAAAAGGATTTTTATGGCAATCGGTATTAATATTGTATGCGGTAACTAAACCCCCTCTTCTGAGGCTAACTCTGCCCATAAAATGCCAAAAAGTGGGCAGAGAGCTGAGTGAGGAGAGGAGGAGGAGGAGGAGGGAGAGTGGGGAGCAGTGCAGGGAGCGTGGTCTGGGAGTGAAATCTGACACAGATGGCATCCCGTTAGCTCCGCTGCTGCTTGAGTCGTCACTAAGTAGCAGTCCTGCAAATGAATTGCATGCTGTGTGGCCAAATGTTTCTGCATTTTGGACGAAATGGAAACTTTACAAGTGACCGTCTTGTCGTGAGGAATGTAACCACACTTTAGAGCGCTTCTGCCTCGGCGCCATGTTTGCTGCGTTCTGAACCAAAACAACGCAGCGCGTGTGTGACGTCATGACACATTTGTAACGAGCGCAACCGATAAGCGGAATCATTAAGCAGGTATACTAACGGTTTCCGAGGAATCGATTTGACTGCGCACCGGTTCTGAACAACAACCGGTTCTCGATTCCCATCCCTACTCATGACAACATGTAGACAACTGAAATGGGAATTAAAAACTTAAATGAATTATCATGACATTAAACCAATGATCCTAGTCTGAAAATGGCTGAGCAATCTGTGCTAAAAGAGAGAGAGAAAAGATTGAGAATTGAATCATGAAAATCAAATGGAATCAAGGACTTAGAGAATGGTGTGGTTTAGGGACTTTAGTGCAGATCTGTGTGTTTTACACCTGCTACAAATGATGTTTCATTCTGTTCTAGTCATTTTTTGTTTCTTTGAAACAAATCTTGATGAACATAAAACCTTGAATACAACTATTGATGGAACTCAGTGTGCAGTCGTCTTTATTTTTGAACTTGCAGTGACCTCAGCTCAGCTACTAAATGGTTTGGAAAAACTGAGTGCGTGAATGTTCTCAGGGTCAAAAATAAACCTCAGTGCTCAAATTAAAACCAAAAGCTAGTGTGTGATTTATGTTTGTGTCGAAATGTGATGAGACGGGAACATGTGATTGCTTTACTTCTGTTTTCTTAACTTCTCTTTTTACTTCACTCACACTGTGTGTGTGTGTGCGCAATGAAATCTAACTTAATCAACCTTATAAATCATTATTATTATCATTACAACATTCATGGAAACAGTGTTAAGGACCATCCCTGGTTCTGCCCCTTTAACGAGACCCACATTTAATTTAGTTCTTGTGGAAGAAAAAACTAAGCCAACCAAACATACACAGGTGAAAATGTAGCCTCCATCGTAGATATAATGAAATAAATGTGTCCATAAAGAAAACTTATTGTGTTGAGCAAATAACCACTTCAGTGCAATTGAGGTTCTTTGAAAACCGATGTTGACCCTTCCATTCTCTGTGTTCACCCCTGCAGCCCTTTACACATCAGCGCTCAGGGACAACATTTAATGCCGCTACCTTCTCGCATGTCTTTGTGTATCTCTGTGGATGTTCAGTATCTTCTCTAAATGTATTTTATCTTGTTATTGTAAGACAAAATGTTGGGTTGTTTTTGATTCAGATCGAAGACGTTGAATCATAATTCAACACATTGTTAAACTTCATTATTTTATTCAGAGAGTCATCAGAAGCTTCTTATCCCAGCCACAGCTGAGCTGATATAAAGCCACGGACATGTTGTGAAATCATTGTTTCACAGGTTTGACTTTGTTATACTTGTTAATCTTTGATCATTTCAAGTCAAAACTAAACCAAGTTTATGTTTTCTGGGGTTTCAAAGGGTCCATAATTCAAGTAGCAGGCTCACAAATTTGATTAATATTTAAAAGTTATTATTATTATTATTATTATTATTATAATAATAATAACAACAAATGTGACAAAGCCCACCCTTGTTTGACATAAACCTGACTTGACGTTGTTCCATGTTCGTAACGTTTGCAGTTATTTGTAACTTGTAAATCCTGTTATCTTTTGTTTGTTGCAGATTGCTGCCCAAATCTGTCGCCAGGCCGGCCTAGTGCAGAAATCCAAGGATGTAATGGACTACAGTGCAGAGAACTTTGCTATCGTTTTTGCTGCCATGGGGGTAAGCACCCCCCCCCCCCCATCTGTGTCTCTTATCCCCCTCTTAACCCTTGGTCCCTTCTCTCCCGCCCCTGCTTTGTTTCTTTTATTCACCAGGTGATTTAACCTTTAAGTCCCTGTTGTTACTTCTGCACCTCTGAATTTATCCCCCGGTCATGTAGACAGCATCAGTCCTGTGGTATCAGGTTCTCTCCTCTGTAGCTGCACACACAAACACACAGGGTTTTGCAGCTATTCTTCTCAGGACACTGCATTACATTATTATTACATGTCATTTAGCAGACGGGTTAGGGTTAGGGTTACAATGGAATTGAGTACAATCAGCCAGGGGTCGAACTTGCGACCATTGCAACCATGGGGTCTTTCGCACAGAGGGTACCGGTCTTAACCACTGAGCAACTTCCAGCCTAAACAAACCCTCATCCCTAACCTTAACTATAACAAGCTGATGCCTTGCTCCCAGTTTAAACCTGTCCACAATCCAAATCTTAGCGCTAAACTTAAACAGTTCTTTTAAAAAAAAAAGCACCTGCTTCATGGAGACCAGGTTTTGGTCTCCATGAGGACTACTGATCCTGACAGGGTCAGTGTTTATGACAGAAAAAAGGTCTAACTCTTCACTCCAGTGCTCTCCACCAGCTCATCCCCATTGTATTTATGCAAGACACCACATGTACATGAAGTTTTCAACAGGACACGGCGTGCACTGTTCCAGCATCTGTTTAATGCTCAAACAGAAAGAATATTTGAAATGAGTTGGACCTGTTTGCATGGCTGTTGGCTTCTATAGGTCTTTGAAAATAAATGACACAGAACACTTAGTGACAGCAGTCCCTCTGTCTGCATATATATATAAACTCCTGACCTGCATTTACTTAAAGACGCGTCCACAGTGGACAGAAAAGCCACTAACATCTGGCTTTTGTCTTCAGTGTGAAAGGAAACGATCATTATTCAGAGCCAGGTCACAGGGATTTATCAGCTCCTGCGACGAGAAACACGACTACACACACACACACACACACACACATATATATATATGAATGAATGAATGAATGAATGAAGGAAGGAAGGTGCACAACTTGATGAAACTTGTGCTGAAGAACAGGGAGTTTACAGCAGGATAATGTGGAGAAAACTATGTTAAGAGATGCATACATAGACTTTATGACCTTTGACCTTTATTTTGAGGCACCCTGTCATTCGCACCCTTACTATTTTCTATAATGAAGTGGTTTTGATTGTCTCTCAGGTGAACATGGAAACTGCTCGCTTCTTCAAGTCTGACTTTGAAGAGAACGGCTCCATGGACAATGTCTGTCTCTTCCTGAACCTGGCCAACGACCCCACGTAAGAGACAGTTTTTCTAAATGGTTATGACATCAGATGATGTCTTGAATCAGAATCAGAATATTTCAATTCATGTTGTGACATTAAATGTGTACATAATGTGTAACTTTCCTCTGTTGTTTCTGTGACCCGTCAGTATCGAGCGCATCATCACCCCACGCTTGGCACTGACCACGGCCGAGTACCTGGCCTACCAGTGTGAGAAGCACGTCCTTGTCATTCTGACTGACATGAGCTCCTACGCTGAAGCTCTGAGAGAGGTGCATCCCGACACTCACCTGTTACATCTGACTTAAAGTAGACTGTTTCATCGTTCAGGCTCTGGTGCCATTCACCCAGTTATACATCGATGTTCTATCAAAATGATCCTGGAGACATTATTTTAACGTCAAAATCCTACATCGTCTCACTTTAAGGTCTTCGTTCAAAGAGGCTGAATTTATAAGGAGTAAAAAGAAACATCATTTTTGCAGCCATTGTGCAACATTTTCACTAAAAGTATAAAATCAGTGCATTTCTGTCCAGTCATGGCGTTTATAGGAAGTAAATAAAGTTATTAGCATATTTCTAGGAGCCGACATGAGTGCATACTGGTTCACCAAAGGGTAAACAAAGGGTTTAAAGTTATAGTCGACAGGATTGAGCCACAGTTCCCACAATTCCCTCGTGCATCCACTTCAGTAACCAGATGTCTGTGATTCAGACATGAAAACTAATTTAAAGTTGTATACTCCTGTCTGTCTGCCTTCAAACATCCAACAAACAAAAAGAAGAAAATTGCAATTTACTGTTCATGTTTAGAGCAAATTGCATGGTTTTAGATGTGATTTAGAGTTTTTTTATGATATGGACACAATGGGCAACAAAATAAATTGAAAATTATCTCTGGATTTTTCTAAAAATCCGAGACTCAAAAACCATGATCTGATCCAAAATGTTAAACAGTTGTTATTTGGCTTTTTTATACAACTTAGCTTTGAGCAGCCATTTCAAAAACAACACGCTGAGATATTTGCTGCCTTCACTGTTTCACACGCTGTTCTCACGTCTCACGTCTTTGTGAAGCATTTCCATCATATTTAGGTTTCACAGATTGTACTTTTTTATTTGACTATTATCCAAGCAGGTGATTTTTCACCTAGCATCATATCGGTTCATCACAAATGAATTGAATTCATCTGTAAAAAAAGAAAAGGTGGAAACTAATCAAGCGAGAGTGATGGGCGACGCAACTGTGGGAATGTTTGCCCTAATGTCACCGTTGTTGTTTTTACATATTCACTATAGTGTGTGTGTGTGTGTGTGTCCTTGTGTCCGTGTGTCTCCGTGTGTGTGTGTGCGCGGGTCTATCTCTGCCACATTTGCACAAACATGACATAGACTCGCTTTTGTGCTTATTGCTGAAAGGGAAGCATAATGTGTCCTTCATTTGTGTAGGAAACACCCTTATTTCATTATTGTCCTCTTGGCTTTAAAAGGAAATGTCTCCCCCTCCAACTACTGCCCTCCCCGTCTCCACTCAGTCTTTTGTGCATCTGCACAGGCAGCACAATGTGGGTTTTTTAAAAATAGCACATGTGCATCCTACTTGCTTGCATGTTGTTGTCCATAACCTTGGCACAAATCATCTGCTGAGACTCCAACAGTGTGATGGTCATAAAAGAGGACATTAACATTTAACTTCTGTCCACATTCATCCCCATTCATACGTGTGAAGGTTTAGTCTTGCACTGAATCTACAGTTCACAAGTGTTGAGCCGCCCGTCAACCTCAGAGATGAAAGAGACGCATTTTTCCCTCTCCTGCTTCCTCTTTAAAAAAATTCACTTGACTTTGGACACAAGGATTTGCTTTTGGTCTCTTTTTTTTTGCAGAGAACCTGAAAACAGAATCTACAACCAGCTGTTTGCCTCTTTTCAGATGGCATCACTTGACTCTCCAACTGTAAATGGATTCAGTGTAGATTATTTTATTATTATTATTATCATTATTATTTAATTTTTATTATATTATTATTACAAAAAGGGTTAGGGTAACTTACTACAAGATCAATATAAGCGTATAATACAATATAAAATAATATATGGATTATAAATGATATCTGGATATGTTTGGGCTATATCCTGATTCACAAGATATATGTGGATGTAAAGCTGCTCACAGAAAATACACCTGCTTTATTTCTTTGTCTGTTAGAGACGATGAAACTGACTAGAACACAAATAATTAGGCTTAAAGTTAAAGAAGTGTTCGAACATTGTGGGTCGTCTATACCATAATACTTAACGCACATCGTGCACATGACGTGATTTGCGTCAACGCGCAGACAGATTCTGGAACCGTGCGCAGAGAGCATGTTGGGCGTGAACTGAACTTCTGCCCCACCAGTAGGTGGTGTATTAAACTCCGCCCACCGAGCATCAACAGAAAAAGGAGTCGCCAAAGATAATCATCTGACCCACAAACTGGGAGACTGCCCGACGAACCTTTCAGCTGATGAGCCACTCAAACCCGACGTGTCTGAGGGAGCTGTAGCATCGTTCTCTTCTTCTTTGGTAGAAATCCGTCCTATTCCCGGATTCCAGACTTGTACCACCACCCGACGGTGAAGTCACATACTGCAGGACCCTGACGAGTATACCAGGGTCTGTGGTATGTGGCGCTTATGCTGCCATCTTGTGGAGTCAGAAGAGTAAAACACTACAAGTAACATCCAAGATCCAGCAGTTAAAAAAACAACTGGATTGCATTCTGAAAGGCTGCAGGTCTCAGTCTCGACCTAAACCCATTTACAGGAGCGAGCCCATCCATGCTGACGATTTCTGCCAATGAATCCAAACACAGTTTGCATGAAGAACTTTGTTTGCACTACAGCAGACGGATTGTGCTGGACTTATATCAAGATGCAGGTCGAGGAACCTGAGGATCATCAACCGTCTGCATCAACTCAAACTCTGCATCCTGGTACAAAAGTGTACTGTGGTCAGTTCTTCACAACCATCCAAGGTGTGGAACGGATGATGATGATGATGATGAAGAAGAAGAAGAAGCAGGTGGAACTGATGATGAAGAAGAAGAAGAAGCAGGTGGAACTGATGATGAAGAAGAGGCAGGTGGAACGGGTGATGAAGAAGAGGCAGGTGGAACGGATGATGATGATGAAGAAGCAGGTGGAACGGATGATGAAGAAGCAGGTGAAACGGATGATGAAGAAGCAGGTGTGACTGGTTCAGTTCTGAAGAATGGAGATGCTGTGGCGGTGCAGAAATTAGCAACAGACAAAACATTGTGTGTGTATGTATATATGTATATATATATATATATATATATATATATACATATGTGTGTGTGTGTGTGTGTGTGTGTGTATATATATATATACACATGTATGTGTGTGTATAATACACGCATATATATACACAAATGTATGTGTGTATATATATACATATATGTGTATATATACATACACATACATACATATATACATATACACACACACATATATGTGTGTGTGTATATGTATATATGTATGTATGTGTATGTATATATATATATATATGTGTGTGTGTATGAGTCACATATACAGTATATGTATACATATACTATATATGTATACATACTGATAGATAAAAAAAGTCAATGTAACCACAGAAGAGATGAAATGACGTCTTTGAAAATCCCTCGTTTGTTTCTGATACTGAAAAGCTGATCATTGACATTCTTACGTCTTCTCTCGTTCTTATTGTCCTTAGACTTGTGTTTAGCAAACATTTACTCCATCATTATCTGTATAGCTAAATGCTAATTATGCTCCTTGCTATACAATAGTTAGCTGCTAAAATGCTCTGTCTTTAATGTAAAGAGGACATTAATTTCAAATCGATCATCATCATCATCATTTTTCTTCCCCCCTCTTTAGGTCTCTGCTGCCCGTGAGGAGGTTCCCGGCCGCCGAGGCTTTCCCGGCTACATGTACACTGACTTGGCCACCATCTATGAACGTGCCGGC
This sequence comes from Solea solea, assembly GCF_958295425.1. Classification (NCBI taxonomy): domain Eukaryota; kingdom Metazoa; phylum Chordata; class Actinopteri; order Pleuronectiformes; family Soleidae; genus Solea; species Solea solea. The sequence goes on along the minus strand of NC_081148.1, from coordinate 26,450,385 downwards.
CGTGTGGAGGGCAGGAACGGCTCCATCACTCAGATCCCCATCCTCACCATGCCCAACGACGGTACATTAGCCTCATATGGATTATACTCTACTCACCCATTCACTGTCACTATGAGCCCGACGTCGCTGTGAGAGGAGACGAGAGCGCACTTTTACGAGCATCGATGAATGCATCACAGTCGAGCAGAAAAGTCACAGAGACTTCAGTTACCATAGCAACAAGAGGGGTCCCTGTTAGAGCATGATAGGAAGTGCCGTGTCACTTGACACATGTCGTCATGTGAACTGTTCTTATTGATTTCATGTCTTTATAGACATCACCCATCCCATCCCTGATCTGACTGGATACATCACAGAGGGTCAGGTCTATGTGGACAGACAGCTGCACAACAGACAGGTATTCATTACTCATCATATCATCATGTGCACAAACATCCACTTAAAGTCATGTTTTTAAGGTAATATGTTATTCATCATAGCTCCACCCACTCTTTGTACCTACTCTTAATAATATTCCTGAATAATTCATGTGTTCACACCTTGTCTCTCAGATCTACCCACCGATCAACGTGTTGCCTTCACTGTCTCGTCTGATGAAGTCGGCCATTGGAGAGGGGATGACGAGGAAGGACCACGCTGATGTCTCCAACCAGCTGGTAACAAGTGTCCGCTTTATATTTCACCCTCTGACGTTTAAGATTCTACTTCAAACTCCTTTCTTTTTTCAACTTTGATTGTGTTCTGTTTTGTTTCTTTTCTTTTATTCTCTAAACATGTTGGAAATAAAGTCTTCATTTATTCACAACTTCAAAATAAATCCCATTCAGATACTGATTGAAACACTGGTTCCATGTTGTGTTAACGGGCTGCAGTGGACTCGCTCATACTGGTCGTTCATTGACGCCTGGTCTTGTTGAACCGTGTCCTCACTGTCGGCCTCCTCTCGTCTCTAGTACGCCTGTTATGCCATCGGGAAGGACGTCCAGGCCATGAAGGCTGTGGTGGGAGAGGAGGCACTCACCTCAGATGATCTGCTCTACCTGGAGTTCCTGCAGAAGTTTGAGAAGAACTTCATCGCTCAAGGTAAAAACAGCGGACCTTTGTGTCCCTGCTGCTGTTTGATCGCTGTCAGAAAGACGTCAGGTCACATGATGTTCAAAAACATCCAAAAAAAAGAGTCCAGGGACCTGGGAAGCACAGCTGCAATGATCACATGACCTTTGTGGATCTGCTGACTCACTGCGCGTGTGTGTGTGTGTGTGTGTGTGTGTGTGTACTGACCCACGGTTCTGTTTAGTCTTAAACAAAGGTCTCCTGCGTTAGTGAGGGTGATTCATGTCAGCAGACATCCTCATTTAAGCTCAAGTTTCCATGGTTACCAAAACAAAAGCGCCACCTCCTGGACTGGAAGGTTGCGTCACCAAACTGCGTGTGTGCGTGGATTGGTTCATGTGGGTTTGTGTGGACTAACACATGGTCACATGGTATAAGGCTACGAAAACCAAAGCATCATTTTCAAGCTTTAAAATGCTGTCATATATGAATTTTTGCAAAACATTACACACTTGTAGCAGTGAACGTGTGTATGTGTGTGTGTGTGTGTGTGTGCGCAGGACCGTACGACAACAGGACCGTGTATGAAACCCTGGACATCGGCTGGCAGCTGCTGAGAATCTTCCCTAAGGAGATGCTGAAGAGGATTCCTCAGAGCACCCTGGCTGAGTTTTACCCCAGGGAGTCTGCTATCCGCCACTGAGGCCACAGCGGCATTGTAGCTCCGCCCACCCTCTCTACCCAGCATCCTCCTCTCTGCACTTCCAGGGGCTCTGTGACCTATGCTGTTTCTGCCATATTCATTTTCTCTACTCTTCTCACATAGGGTTCTTCTTCTTCCCCAATGTACTGTGTGTGTGTGTGTGTGTCCACAAGTTGTCAGTGGAAAGTGTCTGTACTTGTTAATATTTACCTTTAATTGCTAAAAAAAAAAAGAAACCTGTGAGAATCGTAATTGTTAAACAGATTTATTTATTCTTTATTCTTCTTTCTTCATGATCAGTGCTACAAAGTATCTTAGAATCTCCCGTCCTACACAGCAAAGGTTTACAGGAGGACAGATGTGTTTACTTATGGACAAAATAAACCCAGGAAACGCAGTAGAAGCTCTGGGGTCAGTACTGAGGTGCTGATCTTATTACTAATTGTAACAAGTGATTATTGTATTTGTGTCAGTATCTTAAAACAAAAGAAAACCATGCAGAACAACACAAATATTGGTAATAGTATTTTTCACGTGGACTTAAATCTCTTTAGTGAACATGCAGTTCTAGTGTTTGCTGTTTCTTTGATTTTTCAATATAAAAGTATATGAAAGTATATGTTAAACATTCCCACGTGTCTGAAACCAAATGTTGTTGTGAGTGTTTGTGTCCATGAATAAAGTAAATTATTTGAGAAATCTTGTGTTTTTCATATCTGACAGACACTGTCATCTCTGCTGATCATGCACATATTTCATTTGGCAGAATTTTCCCATTTATCTGCTGCCCCACATTTACAAAAAGAAAACATCAACTGAGAAAAGTGAGGGCTATCATTTTTTAATAAAATAAGTTTTGTTTCTGCAGTGTCTTATTCTTGAAAAGCATCACTATGAAACACTGTCACACTTTGATATGAGATGTAATGTGACCGCTTACATAATGAGGTGGAGCTAAAAGAATAAACATATATGTTATATTATTGTTTTATACTAAAGTTCTACCCTATTGTTATCACTATTGTTTAAAATATGAAACTAAACTTTGTGACTTACGGTTAAATTGAGAAATAAGCGTGACATGAACATAAAGTAGCTCCTAATGTAAAACCTTCATGTTTGTGAAAATGTGCTTGTTACTTTATTGCTTTATTGTAATTAGTAACTAACTTTACTACATTTCCCATCACTAAATGGAGGAGTTGTCCGTGACGCTCCAAGAATACGACTTTTCTTTAGCCCTAATAATCGCTTGTCTGCTCAGTCATGAAAGGGACAGCTGGAGAGTGACTTAGTGCTGACTCCTCCTACTTCCTGTCCTTGTTCTTTTTGTGCCAGTGGAAGAAGTTGAGTTGTGTCTTTTTATTTTCCTCTGGGAGTTTCTCGTCACAGACGTCTGACTTGAGTGCGTCTAGTGACACTGGCTCTTTGCTCAGCAGGTCCTCAGAGCTTGCTACCTTCAGACTGTCCAGTTTGTGATGGAGAGCCTCGAGCTCCTGTTGATTGTCGTCATTTTCCTTTTGGAACTGGTTACTCATCCACTGTCTCAGGGTGAGCTCCCTCTGCAGCAGCTCAGCAATAACACACTTGTTCTTTCGCGTGTCTCTGTCCAGCTTTGAAGAGAGCCTGGCTGTTAGCTCCTCCTCAATCTGGAGTTTGGTGGCGAGCTCGGTGTTTGCTGCTTTCAGCTCGTCCACTTTGTGAAGGAGAGCCTTTGTTTCAGGGCTGGACTGTTTGGATGACTGAAGCTCCTGCTGGTGGGTGAAGTGCTGATGCATCATCTGATTCTTCAGCTGCAGTATACAGGTTTTCTCTTGCTGCAGCTTAGCACTCAAAGACTCTTTCTCTTTTGACAGAGCCTTATTCTTTTTCAGCTCTTCCACTAACTGGGTGGAGAGGCTGCCAGCTTCACTTTGGAGGTGCACACACATGTCCTTCTCTTTTTCCAGCTTTTGCTTTAGCATGAAGTTGTGACTCTTCAGGTCCACCAGCTCTGTGTGGAGAGCCTGTCTTTCACACTGTAATGTGTGCTCCAGTTGCTGCTTATCTGCATCTTTAAGTCTCTCCAGCTCATCTCTGTATATCAGAGTGATGGCTTTGAGACTGTCCACGTGTTTGGACAGAGACTCCTTCTCTCTGGTCTCCAAATCCAGCTTGACTTTAAAATCTTCAACCTCTTTTAACAGACACTGCTTCTCTGCGGTCTCCATCTCCGTCTTGGCCTTAAAATTCTCAACCTCCTCCGACAGAGACTTCTTTTCTTCAGTCTCCACCTCTAGTTGGTCTTTAAAATAACAAACTAGGTCATGAAGAGACCACTTCTCTGTGGTCTCCACCTCCAGCTTGGCTTTGAGATCCTCAACCTGGTCAGACAGAGACTGCTTCTCTCCAGTCTCCACCACCAGCTTGGCTTGAAGACCATCAACTTTATTGGAGAAAGACTGTTTTTCTCTGGTCTCCACCTCCAGCTTGGTAATGAGTCTACTGATCCTCCCATCCTGCCAGGCATTCTTTTTCAGTGCCTGTTGGAGTTCAGTCTGAAACTGTGTTAAAAAGTTCTCCAGGTTGCTCCATCTTTTGGAATCACCATCACTGGTTGTCTCACTGTTGCTCATGGTTCTTCTCTCTCTGTGGTTGGTCTTTGACTCACTCTGTGCTCACGATGTTGCTGATGATGTTTTCTTTCTCTCTTCTTCTGATGTCTTCAAACATCAAAGCCAATGAGACTGTGACATTGGCTAGTAAGGCTTTGATCTCCCAAACTTCCAAAGTTTGTTGGTATCCCAAACTTCCAAAGTTTGGCCTCTCAGCAAGTCACCGTGTCACCTGTGGCCGGAGAATCTGACATCACTTTACAACCTGACGTTGTTTTACAGTAGGCAGCAGTTTGGGCCTTTCAGTGTGGGTTTTTCTCCAGGTTCTCCAGGTTCTCCAGGTTCCTCCCATAGTCCAAAAACACAGAGAGGTTATTGGACTCTAAATTGTCCGTAGGTGTGAATGTGAGAGTGAATGGTTGTTTGTCTCTGTGTGTTGGTCCTGTGATGGACAGGTGACCTGTCTAGAGTGTGACCACACCTTTCACCCCATGTCAGCTGGTATTGGCTCCACCCCCGCGACACTCATGTGAAGGATAAAGCGGTAGCCAATACAAGGTCAAAGCGACTCTGCAAAGTTTTGAATATTTAATAATGCAGTTCCTCACTCATTCATCGTCTGCCGCTTTATCCACCTGAGGGTCATAGGGGGCCGCTGGAGCCAATCACAGCCGTCTGAGTGAAAAGGTGAGGTCACACCCTGGACAGTGTGCCAGTCCATTACAGGGCCACCACACAGAGACCAACAAGGTCACATTCACACCTACAGTCAGTTTAAAGGGTTTAAATAACCTCTGCATTATGTTGGACTGTGGGAGGAAACTGGAGAACCCAGAGAAAACCCACACACGTGGGCACAAAGACCTTTGGTAAAACCAGATTAGAAACCCGGGTGTTTTTGCTGCAAGTCAACAATGCTAGCCACTACTCCTCCGTGTGGCCGCTGCAGTTCCTCTGTATTGTACATAGATTCAGCGTTCAGTCCTAGTCCCCTGTCCCCAGTCCCTGCCAGCATGTCCATGTTGCTGCTATAAGGTTTATCTTCTGGCTGACATCCCCCCCCCCCCGCTCCATTACTGTATATACTGTAATGGAGCCCATTTTGGGCGGCATGGTGGCGCAGTGGTTAGTAGTGGTGGTTAGCACTGTTGCCTCACAGCAAGAAGGTGCTGGGTTCAATTCCTGGTCTGGGACCTTTCTGTGTGGAGTTTGCATATTCTCCCCATGTCTGCGTGGGTTTCCCCTGGGCTCTCCAGTTTCCTCCCACCATCAAAACATGTTAGAATGTTAGTTACATTCGGTCAGGTTGGTCCCTTGTGGCGGCGCGCTCAGTCGCAGCGGCTCTGATCAACCCTCCATCTGACCTCGACATCTCGTTGTACAATACCAGTATAATGACAATAAAGATGCTTTCCTTTCCTTTCCAACTGTATATACTCAGGACATAAATATGTTGTTATAATTGTACTCTAGCCTTTGCTACTGTTTTAAAAATCAACTAACCTTTATATGTGACGTTAACATTGACCACTAAGTAAACATTACCCTGATCTGTGTTTGTGGAACATGAAGCTTTATTCTTGAGTCCTCTGTGTCGTGAAACTTCATGGATTGTGGAGTAAATGGAGGAGTTGTCCGTGACGCTCCAAGAATACGACTTTTCTTTAGCCCTAATAATCGCTTGTCTGCTCAGTCATGAAAGGGACAGCTGGAGAGTGACTTAGTGCTGACTCCTCCTACTTCCTGTCCTTGTTCTTTTTGTGCCAGTGGAAGAAGTTGAGTTGTGTCTTTTTATTTTCCTCTGGGAGTTTCTCGTCACAGACGTCTGACTTGAGTGCGTCTAGTGACACTGGCTCTTTGCTCAGCAGGTCCTCAGAGCTTGCTACCTTCAGACTGTCCAGTTTGTGATGGAGAGCCTCGAGCTCCTGTTGATTGTCGTCATTTTCCTTTTGGAACTGGTTACTCATCCACTGTCTCAGGGTGAGCTCCCTCTGCAGCAGCTCAGCAATAACACACTTGTTCTTTCGCGTGTCTCTGTCCAGCTTTGAAGAGAGCCTGGCTGTTAGCTCCTCCTCAATCTGGAGTTTGGTGGCGAGCTCGGTGTTTGCTGCTTTCAGCTCGTCCACTTTGTGAAGGAGAGCCTTTGTTTCAGGGCTGGACTGTTTGGATGACTGAAGCTCCTGCTGGTGGGTGAAGTGCTGATGCATCATCTGATTCTTCAGCTGCAGTATACAGGTTTTCTCTTGCTGCAGCTTAGCACTCAAAGACTCTTTCTCTTTTGACAGAGCCTTATTCTTTTTCAGCTCTTCCACTAACTGGGTGGAGAGGCTGCCAGCTTCACTTTGGAGGTGCACACACATGTCCTTCTCTTTTTCCAGCTTTTGCTTTAGCATGAAGTTGTGACTCTTCAGGTCCACCAGCTCTGTGTGGAGAGCCTGTCTTTCACACTGTAATGTGTGCTCCAGTTGCTGCTTATCTGCATCTTTAAGTCTCTCCAGCTCATCTCTGTATATCAGAGTGATAGCTTTGAGACTTTCCACCTGTTTGGACAGAGACTCCTTCTCTCTGGTCTCCAAATCCAGCTTGACTTTAAAATCTTCAACCTCTTTTAACAGACACTGCTTCTCTGCAGTCTCCACCTCCGTCTTGGCCTTAAAATTCTCAACCTCGTCCGACAGAGACTTCTTTTCTCCGGTCTCCACCTCTAGTTGCTGTTTAAGATACCAAACTCTGTCATAAAGAGTCCACTTCTCTGTGGTCTGTACCTCCAGCTTGGCTTTGAGATCCTCAACTTGGTCGGACAGAGACTGGTTCTCTCCGGTCTCCACCTCCAGCTTGGCTATGAGCCTGCTGATCTTCCCATCCTGACAGGCATTATGTTCCAGTGCCTCTTGGAGTAAGGTCTGAAGCTGTGCTAAACAGCTTTCCAGGTTGGTCCAGCTTTTGTAATCAACATCACTGGTTGTCTCCTGTCTGTTCATGATTGTTCTCTCTGTGCTCAGGTCAAGTCAAAGTTTCTCTCACCTGTAACAGCAGGTTTGATCTGTTAGTGCAGAGAACAAAAACATGTATAACATCTCTGGATTCCTGTTAACGTCACTTCCTTAAACCCATCTTCTTCTTCTTCTTCCCATGTCTTCAAACATCAAAGACAATGAGGCTTGTTCATCATTAGGGCTTTGATGTTAGCAAGCTACCATAGCAACTGTAGCAGGAGGATCTGACATCATTTTCCATCAATAGAATAGAATAGAATAGAAGAAAGGAAAAGAAGAAGAAGAAGAATAGAAATACTTTATCCATCCCCAAGGGGAAATTGTTTTAACATAGCAGCAATACAATACAAAAAAAACATTATAAACATAAAATGTAATGTAAACATAAAATGTAAAATGTGCAACAGTGGGGGAAAAAAAAGGTGCAATATTAAAGAAATGGCATAAACATCAAACATCTCATGCTGACTTTACTGTCTCAGACGAACGTTGTGTTTTGGTGTTAGAACTTAGAAAGATGAAAATGTACCTCATGTATGGATGTATAGAATGATTGTGTTCACAGGATTGTCTTTGGCCATAGACTCTGTGCAGTTTACTTCTTGTTTAGTTGTGCAGCAGAGTTGAAGGAGCCTTGTTGAGAGACAGCGTCATGGAGAACACAACAGAAACAAAGACAGAAAATGTAGTTTAGTCACTATAAACGAAGCCTTTTAAAGAGAGAGAACACTGCAGGAACAGCTACATCAAACATTTGCTGTTTTCATTGTCATGTATGACGACAGGTGGACAGACGAGGTCATGCAGGAGACAGACAGACAGACAAACGGACAGACAGACACCTGTGTGTGAATGACACAGGTGGTACAGTGAAGATGTAAGGTGAGGAGTAAAGGTAGAAAAAGTGCATGAGTCTAAAAACCTGGTGTCAGGGCTGATGCTGCTCTGATGTATGTCTGAAAGACAGGAGGCGGAGCTGAAGGCTGTTGTTGTTGGGAGTGACCAGGATGGACACAATTAGAAATGAGCATATAATCCAGGGACAGCTCAGGTTAAACAGTTAGGAGATAAAAGAGAGTCAAGGTCAGTGAAGATGGAGCTGCTGGGCAGGAGGAAGAGGAAGACCATGATGAGAAGCAGGACATGAGGACAGCTGGTGGAACAGACGAGGACAAGATGGAGGCAGATGATACGCTGTGGTGACCTCTAAAGGGAGAAACTGAAAAAAGAAGACAGGTTTAGGCTGATGGCTCAAACATAAAGGTCATTTTATACAGTATTTAAATGTCAGTTGTACTGCACTCAATACAAGGTATCATGTGATTGAATCATCATATATATCATGTGAAGAGCATGTACTCTACAGTGTGGTGTCACTTCACCTTGGATCTGATAACAAAGTGACGATCCACTGGGATTTTCACACACAATCAGGTTCTCTGGGATACAAGGATATACAAATATGTGTGTGTTTATATACACACTTTATTTGATTCATACATATATAAGTATATACTTTAGACACATGATATCCTCTCTGTGATGAACTGAAGTCATTCTAATCCTGATATCACTTCATGTACATGACCAGTCATGAAAATTACCTTTTTAAATGTTGTTTTTGAGAAGGCAATATATATATATGTATATATATGTATATATATATATATATATACATATATATATAAACATCAGACATACAAAACAAAGACATGCTGTTGTTATTTCATACAGACTAGTATATTTGCACACTCTGACAGTTACATGTCCTACACGTATACATTCTACCATACACCTTTAACAGGTGACACACGTGCTGCTGCGGCTCGCGCTCTCTCTCTCTCTGTCTCTCTCTCTGTCTCTCTCTCTCTCTGTCACACACTCTCACACACACACACACACACACACACAGAGAGAGAGACAGGTGTGTCTGTGACACACTTCCTCTTGAACTTTGCTTCCAGAGCAAACGTCGACATGGCTGCAGAAGAGCTGGGTAGAATGAATGTCATCGCTCACCTGTCTAACCAAGGTAAACGGAATATTACTCGTTTTATGTTCCTAAATGTAGCGTTTAAAGTTGGTACAGTCCATGTAGACTGTATGTTAAATGGTTCAGCCCTGTACCCGCGGATCGCAGCTAAGTTTACGGGAGGACGATAGTGACGTCACATACCGACACGTCCATTATATGAAAAGTTTTAATAATGAATAACTCTGATGTTAAGACCTTGTCAGTGAAATAGGAAAGTAATGTTTAGGAGGGAGAACTTAAATGACACAGAGTTTCCCCCATGTAGCTTCAAAGTAGCAACTTAGCTTAAACCCTAAGTGTTTTTATCTTCGGCAGCAGTGCGCGTTTATCTGCTTTAACTCCTTCCTACAGTCACGTGACTGCACGCAGACCTGTTTTTACTGATAACATTAACCACTCCTGCGTTCACTCTCTATAAATCACAACGCTACTTTTCCAAGTAAATCATTACAGTCCAGTTTGTAACATTACAGTGTTAAGAAGAGTTCATTAAAGTTACATTTCTATGTCAAAACTCACAACATGTTTACTTTGTCCATTTTGTGTTACTGTACAAACTTGTTTGACCTTCTGTAGAGCGTGTAGACACAATTCCTAATATTAATAGAAAAGGTTCATTCTGGGCAACTGAAAAAGTAGAAATCATACAATCAGTTTGATACATAGAACATGTTTGAAAAACATTTCAATTTCTGCCAAGTGCTAATAATTTCACGTTTAAATCCACTGACACAGATTATATCTATGGGAACAGGACAGGATTATTCCAACACCTCCCACTGTTTTAGTGCAATACAACATGACCGTTTGCCTTAAATATAAAGTCTTAAACCTGAGCAGACACTTATAATAAGTAAATAACTGAATCAATGGTGCATATCGCTGTATTATATCCAGCATGACGATATAGAAGAAGGAATATAAAGTCATAAAGGAACATCAGGTTGTAGTGGTGGAGGGTGGCAGCAGCACAGTCAGCACTTCCTCATAGTGTTACTATATCAGCTCCAGTGCCACAGACTGTGATGAGAAGTCATGTTGAATCAGGAACATGTGACCTCTGTGTTCTTCACTGACATGTGTTGTTACTGATGAAGATGGCTTACTGGCATCCTTTGCTCCCCATAGCTCTTCATGAGTATGAAAGCCTACAGAGGAAGCACGAGACCGCAGCCATGGAGGTAAGTGTGATGTTGATGTAGAAATGTTGGGATGCTTTAGTGTGTATGAATATGAACTGTAAAAGCCACATCATGTGCCATGTATGATGAAAGGTGACATTAACCACCTTAAACCTGGAGGGAATGATTTTGTGTTGTTAGAGTCAGGGACAAAGCTAGATTTAAATATGCTCTTTATTCAAAGAAACAAGAACACACTCATGAGGAAGCTGAAGAATAATAACCATTAAAATAACCATCAAATACTGATGTGGCTGGAATGAACATTATAACAAAAAGGTAATGTGGACTTCTCTGTAAACATGGTAGTAAGGACAGTGGTGTGTGTGTGTGTGTGTGTGTGTCCTTCCAGATTCTATCACCTCTGTGTTGTTAGTGTGTGTCATGAAGGTGATAAACTTAATAGGACGTGTAATTACAGACACATTGCCCTTGCTAGTATTCTCTCTAAAGTGCTCTAAATAAATGTTTTATCTCACTACAGATAACCTTAAAAAAAAACTAAAAAAAATGCACTGATTTGTGTATTTATGCACTAAAGGAAATTCTACCGTAGTCATGTGTTCATGTTTTATTGATGCATCCAAGGCCTTCGACAGGATCAATCATGAAAAATGATTCCTGAAGGTACTCGTGTTCTGGTACGTCCATCAGGTGGACAGGAGCGCTGTATCTGCATCATTTCATGTAACGACCAGTGTTTTTATTGTGTTTAATGTGCATATGGATGACCTGTCAGTGTGTTGTTGGAAACACTGCTGATGACCTGCTCATGTTTAGTCTCTGTCACAGTACAGCAGCAAATATAATGACAAACAAGAGTAATGTCCTGATTGTCAGAAGCAGGGAGGACACTGCATTTCATTATTGTGACACTTGTCTCATGATATGCAGAGATATGTACAAACAGTGCTGTAAACTACATGTTCAGGCTAATATGTTGCTAGTATGTGTTCTCTTAAAGTAAGTTTACTTGGAGAGCTCCACCTTAGCTCCACCTTAGCTCCACCTTAGCTCCACCTTAGCTCCACCTTGTCCCTATAAAATGCAAGAGTGCAGGCGAGGGAGGAAGAGCGGTATTATGTCAACGCGGAGGGACAAGTGTGCTGTTGGTGGCTGCACAGTGGAGCACAGTGTTTTACACAAACTTCCAGCCTCAGAGGATTTTATATATGAAGCTAATGTGCCGGATAAAGTCAGCAAACGTGTGTTCGTGTGTTCGCACCACTTCACATCAGACTGCGGCCAGCGGTTAAATAGAGGTCAAATAGAGGTCATAACTGAGCATTCTGACACGTCCTAATTAAACATATTAGTTCAGTACGTCCTCCATGACCGGAGCACAGACTCAGTCTGATACAGTCACATACAGTGATCAGCGGTGCTGTCCCTAAGTGTTTTTAACTGATTTACAGTTGGTCAGTGTTCGGCTTGATCCTTGTGTCAGACGTCTCTTCCTGTGACGACACTCTCGCTGCCATGTTGATATTGTCAGAGAACTAGTGGAGGGAGGGGGAGAGGAATGAGGGGAGGGAACAGGAGCTGAGCGAGTGAGCGCAGTAAAAAGGACAAATCAGAAACCCCCTGGAAGAAGTGGGTGTGTGTTTGCCTGTGTCTCATTTGCATATAAAGGGACCATGCACAAAACCGAGCGTTCTGAAAGGGGCGGGTTTAGCAGGGTTATTGAACTGCTATGGTGCTTCATCCTTATGGTATCTTGACCAAAGCATGTCACAGACATGTTCATTAGGACACCAGGGAACTATTTTAACTTGGGGAAATAGAGTATAATATGTCCCCTTTAATGTAAAATACTCGTTGTTTCAAGTCATGTGTCAGACTTCAGTTTAGTCTGGGATCAGTTTAGATTGGTTTGATGTCATAATGACATGGTGTCATGAGTGATATAATGTCCATCATTTATCTGCAGTTTACCACACTAAGACCTGATTGTCAAATTTAAATATTCTAAAAATAAACATATTAGTAGATGAGCCTTTTGTCAAGCTGCCACAGCAGCCATGTTTTCATTGAGAGTGTGTCTGTGTGACAGTTCCTCATCAAACCACACCTCAGAAAACTTGAACTATTCCTTTAATGTCATACATGTAAGATGTGTCACTTCTGCAGTGTCTGGTTCATGCTGTTGATCCTTTGTTCTTTTCTTGTCTAAGTGTAAGAGGCTGGAGGAGGAGAGAGACAAAGCCATCACAGAGCTCAATGAGATCCAACAAGGTAAGTTCATCATGGAAGTGAACGCAGATGTTCCTGTTGTACTGTTGTTGTCTTCATTTCCAGGACCATTATGAATGACCCACAGCCACAACAAGCTGTTCCACTCCTGTCCACCAGGTGGCAGTAATATAAATGACTATACAATAAGGATTTTTTTTAAGGATAAAAAAAAAGCTTCTCTAGCTGTAAGGTAGGTGATGTTTTCTCTCTCTCTCTCGCTCTCTCTCTCTCTCTCTCTCTCTATATATATATATATATATATATATATATATATATATGTGTATTATGAAACAACAATATATTGTGCTGTTCTGCTGTACCTTTAGCTAACTGGTGACATTATGCTGATGTCACTGACACTGGTTAGTGGACTCTGTCTGTCTGTCTGTCTGCCTGTCTGTCTGTCTGCCTGTCTGTCTGTTTCTGTGACACAGTTAGTTAAAGGTTGTCAGTAAACATGAATGACTAAAGGTGGTACCTGTCTCTGTCTGCCTGCCTGCCTGCCTGCCTGCCTGTACCTGTGTGTCTGTACCTGTGTGCCTGTCTGTCTGCCTGTAGCTGTAACACAGTTAGTTAAAGGTTGTCAGTTAACATGAATGACTAAAGATGGTACCTGTCGCTGTCTGCCTGCCTGCCTACCTGTCTGTCTTTCTGTCTGTCTGCCTGTAGCTGTGACACAGTTAGTTAAAGGTCGTCAGTAAACATGAATGACTAAAGAGGGTACCTGTCTCTGTCTGCCTGCCTGCCTGTCTGCCTGTCTGCCTGCCTGCCTGCCTGCACCTGTGTGTCTGTACCTGTGTGCCTGTCTGTCTGCCTGTAGCTGTGACACAGTTAGTTAAAGGTTGTCAGTAAACATGAATGACTAAAGATGGTACCTGTCTCTGCCTGCCTACCTGTCTGTCTGTCTGTCTGTCTGCCTGCCTGTCTGTCTGCCTGTAGCTGTGACACAGTTAGTTAAAGGTCGTCAGTAAACATGAATGACTAAAGATGGTACCTGTCTCTGCCTGCCTACCTGTCTGTCTGTCTGTCTGTCTGTCTGTCTGCCTGCCTGTCTGTCTGCCTGTAGCTGTGACACAGTTAGTTAAAGTTCGTCAGTAAACATGAATGACTAAAGGTGGTACCTGTCTCTGCCTGCCTACCTGTCTGTCTGTCTGTCTGTCTGCCTGCCTGTCTGTCTGCCTGTAGCTGTGACACAGTTAGTTAAAGGTCGTCAGTAAACATGAATGACTAAAGATGGTACCTGTCTCTGCCTGCCTACCTGTCTGTCTGTCTGTCTGTCTGCCTGCCTGCCTGTCTGCCTGTAGCTGTGACACGTCAGTAAACATGAATGACTAAAGATGGTACCTGTCTCTGCCTGCCTACCTGTCTGTCTGTCTGTCTGTCTGCCTGCCTGTCTGTCTGCCTGTAGCTGTGACACAGTTAGTTAAAGGTCGTCAGTAAACATGAATGACTAAAGATGGTACCTGTCTCTGCCTGCCTACCTGTCTGTCTGTCTGTCTGTCTGCCTGCCTGCCTGTCTGCCTGTAGCTGTGACACGTCAGTAAACATGAATGACTAAAGATGGTACCTGTCTCTGTCTGTCTGTCTGTCTGTCTGTCTGCCTGCCTGTCTGTCTGCCTGTAGCTGTGACACAGTTAGTTAAAGGTCGTCAGTAAACATGAATGACTAAAGATGGCGTGCAGTGCAGTCACAACACTTGTCAGTGTGAATGAAATGAAGCAGGTTTTACGTGGTGTCCTGCAGCTCTGTGTGAAATCAGAGCCGCTCTCTCTGATTCACTGCTCAAGTAGTGAAATGTGGAACTGAATGACAAGTCATTTTCTGGTACTGGGTAGAGATGGAATGTTTTGTCGTGAGATGCTGCCCAAAAAAAGTATTGCAATTTTGCCTCTGGCCCTAAATAAACATGTATTGCTGTGGACTGATCACAACCTTGTGAATATACGAGGCGGACACAGATAATGGCTTTGGAAAAGCACAGTCACTGCTCCAGCCTGATGTTTTAGTCCACCATTCATTCATTCATTTATTCATTCATTCCAAAATGATTTTCTTTGCAGGTTGAATGCTTTGCCGTGACCACTTAAGTTAAGACAGCATTTGATGTGGGGGGCACAATATGTCAAAAGATGGAGCAAATGGGTTGTCTTTGTAATGGTGACAGTTGTGTGGAGTTTTGATTTGAATAAATCTGGCCTGCGCTGGCGTATTCATGTGATTCTCCAGCCAAAACACATATTGTGTTTGACTTCCGTGTTAATAGGAGCTGCCTCACTGTGCCAAGCAGCTGCATATTAGGACCTATTACGTGATTTCATAGCTCTTAGAAAATTGCTCCTATTCACAACGAAACGGCTGGGGGGGCAACAGGGTTGGTTGTGTGTGTTGCGGGGGGGGGGGGGTCAGCGGGAGGGCAGGAGAAAAAGCTCCCAACACACAATCATGCCTTTTCAATTGCCGATGGCAAGGTTGATGACAACATGACCATTGTGTTATAATGATAACACCACAAAGGCATCTGCCCCCCTCATCAAGGCTTCACAGCGGCTGCAGATACAATTTAATTCACTGCTCTGTTGGCGGCGCTGATACCATTATGCAGCACATCGGCAACAGGGGTAATCACTGTCTTTCCTGAGAGGAGGAGGATAGAAAAAAGACAGACACAAAAAAGAGGGCAGAAAAAACCCAGAGTGATGATGATGACGGGGAGGCCAAAACTTACAATTAAGACTGCCAGTCCTGACGAGTCAGAGCGCCCCGTCGACTTGCTCTCATACACTTTCAACACTTCCACCACTGTTTATTTACCATGGCTACCAGTAATTATAATTAACATGTCATTTAGTTCAAGGCGTCCTTTGGTAGAGTTGTCGAGTGTGGCCACAGCATTACAGAGACAGAGACAGCACGAGAATGAAAACTGGCAGCTAAGTGCTATTCACCGTCTGATGTGCGAGGCGCGGTGGGGACGTGGGGGATATATCGCCCAGCGGTCGCGTTCATCAACTTCCTAATTAGGTGTCACTGGTGG
The DNA here is from genome assembly GCF_958295425.1 of Solea solea. NCBI lineage: Eukaryota > Metazoa > Chordata > Actinopteri > Pleuronectiformes > Soleidae > Solea > Solea solea. The sequence continues at coordinate 26,434,554 of NC_081148.1, read as the reverse complement.
GACTGAATTGCCCACAGCAATGGCACTAATGCTGAATATCTCCCTCGCTCAGCCACAATGCTTAATTAGTTAAGTGGCAGAGCATTGTTTAAGAGCATCCTTTTTGTACTCAGGTGTGATTGCAGCTCAAGTCAAATCAGATTGTGATGTTGAATTTTTACCTCCTTATTCCCAGCTACCTCAGATTAGTCCAAACTCGAGGTTGATTGGTGTTTTCTATGCCAGTGCCGGCCCAAGCCTTTAAGCCTTTGTGCCCTAAACACAATTTGATTTGGGGAGTCACCTGTGATTGACCATTATTGATACAAATGTAACACTATGAATCACATTAATTATATTTGTGATATTTACACCAAACCAGTGTAAAATCACAAAAGTGGCAATGTATTAATTTGCACTTTTATATTCAAAGCGAAGCACTAAGTGTAGTTTGTACTACTTGAATTATACAAGTAAAACAGTTTAATGGCGTTGGTTTTTTAGAAGTTAGAACTGTGCCGGTCAGCACCTAGTCGCCCACAGGCATCCCATAATGTGCCCACAGCTCAGTTCTAAAAATAGAAATGACAAAAGTGATGTTGCACAGCTGAATGTAAATTGAGCCACAGTTATGGACATGATGCTCTTATAAATATACATTATATATATATATATATATGTATGAATACATACCAATGTAAACTAACTGATATCAACTCATTTTCAAATGCCATTTTTACTCTGATTTTTAAATGACAAATATTTCCATTTTGTGTGATCTTTCAAATTACGCTTGGCCACAATGTCTCCCGCAAGATGTCAGCCTTTCACCAAAGGCAGACGGGGTTTACTGAGAGTGCGTGGAGTTCATCCACACGCTGTCGTAACCAGAAAAGAAATGAGGTTTTTAGTGAAATCGCTGTCAATGTTGCCCTTGTCTGTGCTGATTGCGTCCCTGTCCCCACTGGGATGGACAGGTTGGGGGAAACTCACCCTTTGGTTGATGCCCAGTACCTACAGCAGCTTGGCTGTGTTGCCATGGCTGTGGAGTTCAATTCAATTGAATTGTGACAGCTGTCCATCATTTTGACAGATTGAACTCAGAGGTTGATCGACCATCACTTGAAATAATTCACACACAACACCGCCAATAACCACTTGTAAACAGTGGCACCGGCAGCCGTGCCTGTCCGGCACCGGCACCCAAGCGAGTGCTCGCAGCATCGGGAAGTCCCGAGTTATGCCAACATGTTATTACTTCCCTTGGAGAAGCGGTCCCAGACTTTAAGTCCACACAGAGACGGGTTCAGGTGAATATGTATAGTTTTTTGTCAGAGAGCTGTTCTGTCCACACGAAGACAGAGTTTTAGCAGCAGGCCGATAAGGATCCAGATGTCATGGGTGTCCAGCAGTCGCACAGTCCAGAATAGACCTGCAGTCACCAGTCCCAGAGAGAGCTACACGTCCACCCTGCAGAAGACCAGTCAGAGGGGTGCGGGGCAGAAGCCCCCCCCACCCAGGGTCAGCCCGAGGGTTCAGATAGTGACAAAACCACGGACAGAGGCCGAATCACCCCACATCCAGACAGATCGCAGGGGCACAAGTCTCCCATACCCAGAACCCGCTAGGGCCCCGGGCCAACACTACCGGCAGAAGCAGGGTCACCCCAGACCACCCACCAAGGAGGCAGGCCAGGGCCCATTACAGTCACCCCCACTTCCCACCCGAGGCCGACCGCATATCCCCCATCTCAAGGAGGGACAGGCGAATACAGGAGTATTGCAGCATCACATGCATCATTCTGAAGGAAATATTAACATACGTACAGCCTAAAATATTATTCACAAGTTGTTTTCTTCACGTATTCAATCTATACTCAATACACCGTGGCCTTGGCTGTGGAAAATAAAAAGGTAGGGAAAATGATCTGAACAAAAGTTACATCGGTAACATTGTTTAGTTCACTTCCTTTTGAATTGAAATCATAACGCCGCACACGGGTCTCTCACTGCAGTGAAGCTGTACTCAGATTGCAGACACAACAGCATCAGAAACACACTTCAGTGTCAAGTGTAGCTCTTATCTCAATAAACTGAGAAGTCATGCGTATGCACACACTCATTACAATGCGGTTCAATAGTCACAAGGTAACTTTTTATAGTTTGTGTTCAGTGTTGTTTTGGTCGTATCAATAGTGGCTGTACGCACAGCTTCTTTACCAAAGAGCAGACAGTGATGTCAACATGCTATATATTCTCTTCATTTCTGGATTGATGTGTTTGATATAAACTGACATAAAAGGCTCTAATGTAGTGTTGTTTGTTACTAGCTGGGCCAGAGAAGCGACTGTTGCTTTATTTGTCTTTCATAATAAGGTACTGTGGGGGCAGCATTTGTTTGTGAACTCAATTTGATTAAGATTTATTATTTTCTCTCAATCCACTCATAACAAAAGGAGGTAGCCCTGAGAAGAATGGTAAAATGTTTTCTAGTAGGTTTGCTGCAACCATTGAAGGGGACTAAGTGGAAATGGGCTTGAATTGACAAACACGCGTGTCCCCCCTGAAGACCACGGAAACCCACACTGTCAGCCTGAATCTAACCCTTATGGAGCCCACATGGACATGCTGAGTCACATTAGATAAGAATTTTTTTGGTTTGTGTTGTGACAACCTGAGCTCTAAAGAAGCCATAAAAAAAGTACGGCTTCTAATTTTCTTTCATTATTTTTCCGCCAGTGTCTCAGATGGTCATTGAAGAAGTCAGTGCTATTCAGGAGGACCTGGAGATTGAGAGGACATGTAGAGAAAGTGCTGAAGCCCTGGCATCCAAGGTACAGTACATCAAATACCCACTTCTAGAACTGGAGACAATGAATTTCTCTGTTGTTGACATGATAAGAAATGGTCCCAGAGTTATGTGAAAGTGGAACTGTGCAGGGTTCTGTCTCCACTGCCCCCTACTGATCAGCGGTGAGTTATGCCAACAGTGAAGATAAAGCGGTAGACAATGAATGGATGTTTACATAAAAATGTGTACCTCTAAAGTAAGGACAAAATAATGTAATCAAAACAGTAGCATCTATAGGAGCCTGAAAGTCAAATGTGAGGGGAAACAACTGTTAAAATGATACCACTATATTCTGTCAGGATATAGCATGACACTTCTGTGACTACATTTACACCATTTTGGACACTTAAGTGTTTGTTTTGATACAAAACAATGTATAGTTCACAATAAATAAACAAATATTAGACATTTATTTATGTGCGAGTTTGCGACCTCTGATCTATTGACTGAGTAAAAGTTTGGCTGAATAAAATTCTACAGCATCACATCAGCCATTTTCGATGTGGCTACGGTCGCCGTGTTTGCCAAAAGCATCACACACTGACACATTCAATTTGTATGCTGCAATCAAAAGCACTCTGCGCTCCTCCAGTTCCACCGCCGCCGCCGCCGCTGCTGCTGTCGCCATATCTTAGTGTGTGAAATTGTATTGGACTTTTTTGATTCAGAGCACACTTTTTGTAGGGGGGTCTCTGCTAAAATGTGACTTGTGATTGAAAGTGAGGGAGCCTGGCACATAGTGATTTTGCAGCCCACTGGTGTTGAGCTTATCACTGTAATCATTTCTCATTCAATTTCTGGACAAAAGCCCTCACAGTCCACCTGCTTGGGCCAGATTTTTGGGCAGTGGGAGGCTGAGGGAACATTATAGTGAAGGTTGACATTTGTTTGTTTGTTTTTATGTCTCATGTCCTGTAGCCTTCAGTGGTTCTCTCTCTCTTTACGATTGTTTTTCATCTTTCCTCTTATGGATTGACAAGAAATATTCGTGCTGGTCCAAATACTATAAGGCATGTGGGGACAGGAGGTTTTGGCTCAAAGGTTTCATTTGGCAGAAATAATTATACTTAATTCTTCTTAGGTGTGCAGTCACCTGATTGTGTGAATTTGTTTTTCATTCACCCAGAATGATTATGAGGATATTTATATCGGGAGCACCAGGTTTTTACAGAAAGCCACAAACTAAATATCTTTAGGGTGTTGATGCTAACTGAAAGCTACATTCAACAACACTGACGCTGAGCTGAGAGATATTTAACTGCAACATGCAATCAACGCTACTGCTGTTTAGTAATTGCTAAATTTTACACACTGTACCTTTTAAGTGTTTCTGATAATAGACTCTCCTAATACTGAGCAGCACAGCAATTCATTTTACAACTGAAGATGATTAAAGAGCTTTAAACCTTGAAATGAACATGTAAATGAAGGTAATATTACTATGACTGCAGTCTGTTAATGAAACGTATCATTGCTATTATTTACATTTATCACATTATCTCAGAAAACATTGCAGTGATATACAATCATTCCTGTGCTGTTAAAAACAGGAAGTGCCCATAACTTAGGATTCTCTTTATAATCCACTTATTTTATATCTTCATGTTCCACACAACACATCATAGTTGTAGTGTGTCTTTGTTATCGTCAGGACGACACAGCAACACTTCAGATGATGGACTTGTGTTGTCATGACAATAACAGCTGTGTGCACGGGCACATGGGAAAGTGTTTCCTTTAAAACACAAGAATAAAAGAAACACACACACACACACACAAACATGATAGATGGATAGATAGATACTTTATTCATGTCACAGAGAAATTCACAGTTCAGCAGCTCCAGAATATGTTACAAGATAGAAACATAAGAGGCATGCAAGTCTATGTACAGTCTAAATATAAACTGAAACATATGTATAAAAAGGAAAAAAGAAAAAATATATAAAAAATATAAAGACGTTAAAAAGAATGAGATGAACATGTACATGTGTGCTTGCGTGTGTGTGTGTGTGTGTGTCATGTATGATGCAGGTTGAAGAGTCTGATGGCATGGGTGAGGAAAGATCTCCTCAGTCTTTCTGTGGAGCAGGACATTGACAGCAGTCTGTCACTGAAGCTGCTCCTCTGTCTGTGTATGGTGCTGTGTAGTGGATGGTGTGGATTGTCTATGATGGACAGGAGCCTGTTGAGAGTGCGTCGCTCAGCTATGGATGTCAGACTGTCCAGTTCTGTGCCTACAACAGAGCCTGCCTTCCAAACATCTGCGACACACAAAAAACACTCAGTGTTTAGATTTAAAACAAACATTCATTTTATTTCATTTTATTTATTTATTTAAACGACAACAACATGTGACAGATTGTATTATAAACACACAGAGAAGAAATCCATGGAGGAAAATGGTGAAGAGATAACTTGCAGACATATCAATATTATCCATTCATATGTGATTTATTATATTGAATACATTAGTGAAATATGAAACGACACAGTTAAAAAAGTCTTTCATTTTAAACCTTATTATTTGTGTTATAACAGAATTTGACCCAATTACAGTCAATGTCATTGTCTCTAACACGTGTAAATATCTTTCATTTAACATTAAAAAGCCAAAGAAATAAAGCAGTTATTATCTGAAATGAAAGGTAAAAAGTGTATTTTAAGATCATGTAATACAGACCATAAACAGTAGATTATATTTTATTTTATAGTGTATTTACAGTGTATGGTCACTCTGCGTCCAGAACTTTATATCCACATATATATTTTATTTAATTTTATTTTATTCTATAGACACAGCAGTCTTTGTCTTCTTCTTCTTCTTCTTCTTCTTCTTCTTCTTCTTCTTCTTCTTCGTCTTCATCTTCTTCTTCTTCTCTTTCCTCTGTCATTGTGAGTGAGGCAGGTGGTTTCTTGAAGTAAATTGTCAAACACTGGATTTTTACTAAATGCATTTCCAAACAAAAGCAGCACTGATTTTCTATTTTCATGCTGTCGCCGTTGTGATGCAGTGAACTGTGTTGCTCATGATACAAAAGCCTGTTGACGACTTTTTATTCAGACAAACACCCGCATCTCATATGAAAAAGGAAGCAAGATTTGCAGAGTAAACTATTTTCGTCGTGATTTGTATTTGAACATTTTCTGCATATTTGCCTTATAGATGCAAATGTCAGAATTTGCACTTGGACTACATGACCTACTAATGACCTTCATCACTGAATCTGTCTGTAAACATGTTCCATCAAAGATCTTAGAAAAGTGAAGAAACCAGAACATATTTGCAGTTCAGAAGCTGAAAAAAAAACAGTTGTGAAAATGTTTTACACAACAGATGAATTGTGATGAATTGTCATTGGCTTTATATATTAATAGTAGAGATTAAAAAAAAAAACCTATATCTTCAATAAATGAATTACAGATTATTTATTTTACTTACTTATTTACATTTACACATTTTGTTCTGAAAGGCCTGATAAACGCTGCCGAGTTAGTAAAAGTTTATTTTTTTCATATTCAGTCAATACGTTATTTTTATTTAAAAGTGCACAGCAGTGCTGACAAAGTGCAGATTAGAAAGAGTCTCAATGTTCTGATTTCTTTGCTCCATAAAAACAAAGAAATCTTTCAAACGCAATCATTTTGTGTTTGTGGACAAAAACAAATCATTTGAAAACATCATCATTTCCAGGTTTGACAAACACTGATCAATATTTTTACATATACATATATTTATGGACCAAACATGTGCTTAACTGGGAAAAGAATAGATGGATGAATTTATGAAAATAATCATTAGTTGTTGTTTTTTTAAATGGTTAGGTTTTTTTTCAGATAAAGTTTTAAAAACAGAAAGAAAATCAGCTTCCATAAATGACATAAGTCTCTTATTAAAGGTGATAGATTACTTTGTATTCTATCATCACTGTTTGTTCTCTTCTTATTTCTGAAATAATTTCAGAGAAGTAGTGTAGCAGTGTATCGTGTAACAGTGTAGCAGTGTAACGGTGTATGGGTGTAACAGTGTAGCAGTGTATTGTGTATTGTGTAACAGTTTAACGGTGTATGGGTGTAACAGTGTAGTGGTGTATGGGTGTAACAGTGTAGCAGTGTAATGGTGTATGGGTGTAACAGTGTAGCAGTGTAATGGTGTATGGGTGTAACAGTGTAGCAGTGTATTGTGTAACAGTTTAACGGCGTAATGGTGTATGGGTGTAACAGTGTAATGGTGTATGGGTGTAACAGTTTAGCAGTGTAACAGTGTAATGGTGTATGGGTGTAGCAGTGTAACAGTGTAATGGTGTATGGGTGTAACAGTGTAGCAGTGTATTGTGTAACAGTTTAACGGTGTATGGGTGTAGCAGTGTATCGTGTAACAGTGTAATGGTGTAACAGTGTAGTAGTGTAATGGTGTATGGGTGTAACAGTGTAATGGTGTAACAGTGTAGTAGTGTAACGGTGTATGGGTGTAACAGTGTAGTAGTGTAATGGTGTATGGGTGTAACAGTGTAGCAGTGTAGCGAGTAGCTGTCTGTCTCACCATCACAGAAGAGACAGACAGACATAAAGCATCCGTAGTTAAGAGAATACATGTTCCTTCCAGTTTGTACAATGTAACAGTTGAACAGCTTTATTTCCATTTAAATGAAAGGCAGCAGCACATGTTCCGTATGATGATGGTAATTTGTTCCTTTCAAACATTCCCTCTCTGAAAGAGGCTGAAGTTCAGAGTAATTCCTTAAGTCGTCACTATTTTGAATTAAAAAAGCGACCAGGGCGGGGTAAGCAATTTACAACCAGTCCACTCTGAATGTCACTTGGATTCTTAATCTTTTTTCATTTATTTATCTATCTTTTTTTTATGTGTGATTAAAAGTAAGATAAGGGGACGTGACCTCTGCAGAGTGCTGGCCCGACGCTGTGCCAGCCTTGATTCATCCGAGTATATAATTTTATACAAACATTTCTTGTCAATTGTAGATTATTATGAAAATAATGTGAGCCCGTGTTATGTATTATTGATTGCTTTTCTGAAAGGAAGAAAAAAACAGATGCAGCCTGAAGGGCATCATCAAAAGATGGAATTGCTGCAATCCGCTCGCACCAGGATGCCATTAATAAATGTTTCTTTTATGACTTGCCTTTTCAATTCCTCCTCTTTTTCCTCTCCACTGCAGCACTTTTCTTTCTTCAAACGACACCAAGAAACACGCGTAATTGGCATCCATCTCCTTCCCATAGGCTTCATTCATGTGCTGCGCACTGATGGTGTCCTTAATTGATACAAATGGCCGCCATGATGATTGAACTTGTGGAAGCGCACGGCCATTGTGGCAGTTTAATATGCAGAGCGCTTCAAATGTAGAGATAATCAATTTGCACAGAATTTCAAGTAAAAATAAGAGGATTTGACAGAAGTTATAATCACACGATGGCCAGAGAGATTCAACACGTCAAAAAAACAAACTGTGATTACATCTAAAAGGAGAGATATTCACTGCTTTTTTCTGCCCATGCTCCTCTAATGATGTCTGTTTTTTTCCACACCTTATCATCACGTTTGCTGTGCGTCCTGCTATTACAGCTGATTGCAGGGCCAAAGAAAAGAGGAAAATCAGAGCAACATCTCATCTCTGTCATTTCTTTGCTTGGTTTCCACCGGCTTATCACACACAGCACACTTGTCACTCGATGCAGATTTGACAGATGAAGACACTGTTAAAGGCAACATCGACACACCGCGTCATCTTTGAAGGAAAAGGCCAGAGTTCACTTTATGGTCCAGTGTGTAAGAGTTTATCAGCAAACAATAGTATGTTGGCATCAGTGTATAGCTGCTTTAAAGTTGTAACACTCTGTGAGGGTTAAAGAAGTAAAGAACTTAAGGAGAAACACCAACAGCAAAACAGACAATCTGACCGAGGGTTAACCCTAACCCGAGACACAAGTGAAACCAACTAGAGCAGGACAGGTAATCTAGAAAGAGTGATGAAGTCACATGACAAGACATGAGTCTGCAAACAAAGCAGGATGTGTCAAAATAAAATACAGCATTAACTACTATGAAAAAATCTAAAAGTCCAAATAAATCAAAACACCAGAAATGAAACAAAGTGACCAAAGTAAAACAATGTCTCCCCCACAGTTACAGTATATATGTATACACACACATGTATGTGATCAGTGTGAATCAGTCGTACAGTGAGAGTCTGACCTTCTCCTTCTAAAGTGTGTGAATAAAAGTGTGTATAATATATATGTATACGTATATATACATATACATATATATACATATACATAATAAATGGGGTGTCAATTAGAGCTGAAACAATTCATCGATTATTAATCGATTACTAAATTAATCGACGACTATTTTGATAATCGATGAATCAGTTTGAAGCTTTTTTCCTGATTAAAACAAGATTTCCGATTGTTTATGTTTCTTACCCTAAACTCAATGTGAACATTTTCTTCATTTCTTTGAAATCCTTAAAAGTGAATCATTTTGGTTTGTGGACAAAACAAGACATTTGAGAACATCATCATGTCCAGGTTTGACGAACATTGATCAATATTTTTAAGGTTTTCTGATATTTTATGGACCATACCATTAATCGAGAAAAGAATCGTCAGATTAATCGATTATGAAAAGAATCTAATGTGTAACATGATCATGAATTCTTGCTAATGCCGTCATGGAGAAGCGACCTGCAAGTTCTGTATCATGTCTTCAGGTACAGTAGCTAAGACCTGAACTACAGTGTAGAAGCATTGAATGAATCTATAATTACATTACATGTCATTTAGCAGACGCTTTTATCCAAAGCCACTTACAATGGAATTGAGTACAATCAGCCAGGGGTGGAGTCGAACTTGCGACCATGATGTCTTTCGCATTTATAAAAGTTATATTATCTTGACACCTTTAAAACTTTATTCTCAAACTCATTTTATAGTTATAATAATAATCCTAATACAAGTCAACATTTAATTATGTATAAGCTTGTTTAGTGGTTTAATCACAATTGTTTACATGTGACTTGATTCTATTTTATTTTTCTCTGTTATTATTTACAGATTCAACTATATATCAAAAGAAATGGTGTTCAATATCATGATGGATTATTGAGGCATCATTTCCTTTGTAATCCTAGAACTGCTGGACTTTGTTTGTGTGTGTGTGTGTGTGTGCAGCTGAATCGTCAGAACCGCTCTCTGAAGAGGAAGAGCATGCTGTTGCTGTCTCACCTCAGCCCAGACACCATCGCACGGATCCAGCTGGACGATGATGATGCGGAGGAAGAGGAGGGCAAAGACATGGATTCAGTCAGTAATGGCTGCCTCTCCCCTCACTGCCAGACCTCCATCTCAGGTACATGTGACATGTGACTGTCACCGTACATCTTCACTGTTGTGTTCACCTGTTACACTGTGTGTAGCATCATATCTATATGTCTAGTGACTGTCATTTACACTGCACACGTCTGTATCCAGGGAAAACAAGCGGTAACCATGGTAACACATACTCAGCACAGCTTAAATGAACAGGTTTACAGGGGTTTTAGCTAAAGAATTCACTAATGAATCTTTTTGAGGAGCTTCTTGAAGTTTTCAGTCAAATTCAATTACAGATTAAAAAGTGTGTCCAGGTCAAGAGCCAGCTGTAGATGTAGAAATGAAAGATGTGTCATGTTAAGATACTGTATATTATGAAAATGAATCAGAAGGGCTGCATATAAACAGTGGATGACTGTGTCAAAATGCTATCAGTTGGAGGGTTAGGGTTATGCCCTCATGCCTCATTAAACCAGAGGAGATTGTGTTTTTAGTTTGCTTTTGACATCCCAATTCATCTGTTTCAATTCATTTTCTAAAGGTCCCAAGTTTCTTTTTGATGACAAACTGTCCATTCTGTATATATTGTAACTGGGTATATGTATGACACTGTTTTAGCAAAATAGCAAAGAGTTTAGTGGCAGGTTTGGCTATTACTCTGTCTTACATGACCACAAACACTGGACAAAATACTGTGGCAAAAAACCTTTTTTTGCCACAGTATTTTGTCCAGCTTTTGCCGCAGTCTTAAGATCCTGGTATACTCATGACATAAAGCGGACCCTGTAAGTAATACAGGGCTTTTACCATCTGTGTCTCTGCTGCTGCTGCTCGGTTTATCGAGCCTCAGATGTTACAGCTGACACTCTGGCATCCCCACACCGCAGGTGGGCGTAGTCTTCTGGACAGCAAGCTCAGCTATTACTGTACCTCAGGTGATAATGGATTCACAGTCTGAAGTTGTTGCCCACTGTGGACCTGGGTACAAGATCAGAGGCTTGAAAATCCATAAGCACGTGTTAATGGACAGAGAGCGGACAGCATATTTTTACTTTGAGGCCAGGGTGGTGAACTGGAGTCAGAATTCAAATGAGGAAGGATAAGATGTGCGTCTGTAAGGCAACGCAGAGGGACACGACGCACACGAACAATCCGTCATACTCACATTCACACCTACACTCAGTTTAGAATAAACACATACATTTTTAACACATAATTTAACCCCAATCTGAAAGTCTGTTGACAGTAGGAGGAAGAAACTCACATTTGCAACCTCCATGCAGAAATTGGAATGGCAAAAGTGAAAGTGGAGGTTAAAAGACAGGGGGAGACAGACAGACAGACAGACAGACGACTTTATTAGGAGGAGCTGGAGATGCTGGGATCTTTGTTGGGAGTGACCACAATGAACGGGATTAGAAAGGATCATATAATCTAGGGACAGCTCAGTTTAAACGGTTTGGAGCGTCAAGGTTGAGATGGTTTGGTCTCGTGCAGAGGAGGCACAGTGATTATATTGGACAAAGGATGTTGACGATGGAGCTGCAGAGCAGGAGGAAAAGATCCAAGAGACCACAGAGAAGGTTCATGGATGCTGTGAAGGAGGACATGAGGACAGTTAGTGGAACAGTAGAGGACAAGATGGAGGCAGATGATCCGCTGTGGCCACCTCTAAAGAAGAAGATACACCAATGCAACCCCCTTCACCACCATGTTGCCTCTCCATGTATGTTTAAACTAAATGTGCTGTAGATCACAGAGAAGCTTCTGTCATGTGTTCTCATTTATCTCTTCTTATTTTGCATTTTCATTTCAAATTTTATTCCACAGAACACTTGTCCCACTTAACAGAGGTCACGGCATCCATCACTGAAGAGTGCTTTAGGTGTCAGTGACCTTTTCTGCTTAAGTAGCCTCTTAAATGTCTCAGCCTGGTCCTGCTGTGAGCACATTTAACAGCAGATGACTGGCAGGAGCTGCTGCTGCTGCTGCTGCTGCTGCTGCTGCTGCTGCTGCTGCTGCTCACTCTATTATGTGACATGATGGTATATATGAAATGCTGCTGCTGCAGCACATTCCGCTGCTGTAAACACTTTGATTACATTTGAGCGTCTTATTGTGATATTTAAGGCGAGTGAAATCCCATGGATCTCAGTGTACACCAGGCCCATGAAAATGAATAAGTTGTTTATGTTCATAGATCATTTTTAATCAGTTTTCATCTTCAAATCAAAAAGTGATTCAGCTGCTTTCCAAGCTATTATTAAAAATTTAAATAACCTCCTCACTCATTTCAAATTTGACACAGATGTGATGTGACGCGACAGACATGAAGATCTGGGTTTTTAGAAACATCTGTACCAGGCCCCTGAGTTTTTGAATAAAATAGACCTTAGGTAAATGTCTCTGTTGTTTGTTACGACGCCACCTACTGTTTCAAGCCCTGTGTTGCTTGATGTACGTAGACGAGGCCGATGCACGACAAACATGGAGTCATCATTACTAGCGGTGTTGTGTCTGTCCACTGTCTCTCTCTCTCCGCTGTTGACGGGAGATTCCGTTCAGAACAATGAGCGAGTAAAGTTAAAATTTAAAATTTAAATTTAAATTATAAACGTATTATCAACTTGTGTAATCCTGCTTTTTCTGTTTTCTATTATCAGAGTTACAGTGTAAGTTGGAGTTAAGCCGCGAGGAGAAACATCAAGCAGTGACTGGTCTTGAGGCAATAAAGGAACAACTGAGGGAAACAAGGGAAGAAGTAAGTTTAAACATTGTTACTTTTCTTCACTTTCACGCTGTCACTGGACAAAGACTTGTAAACTAGAGCTGCTGGACCAAGCATGGCTTTTCCTTTTTTCATGTATGTATTCACCTTGTGATCAGCAGGTGGTCAGAATGTGCAAGGAAAAGCAGAAAAGTGGAGAAAAGTGGTATAAAAATAATAAATTATCTTAGAATGACTGAATTAGAATATAGATAATGACTTACGTGACAGGAGTGAGGGCCCAGATCAGAGAGACAAAGTTTCAACAATGTATTGATCAAAGTAAAGGAAACAAATGAAAAAATGCTTCCATTAGTTCCAGTTCTTTTCCCATTTTATAACTTTTAAAGTAGAATACAGATGTGCAGTATACTATATACAGATGTGCAGTATACTAAATACAGACGTGCAGTATAATAAATACAGACGTGCAGTATACTAAATACAGACGTGCAGTATACTAAATACAGATGTGCAGTATACTAAATACAGACGTGCAGTATACTAAATACAGACGTGCAGTATAATAACTACAGACAGCTTTTCCCCTGGTTTCTTTGCTCCATGTAACCATTTTAATTTAAGAACATCATCATTTCAGGGTTTGGGAAACACCAGCCCTAACCCTGACCATATCCCAGACCTTTTGACCACAACTTGAATCTCAAAAGAAAGAAAAGAAACTCCATTAACACTGAACTCCATCATTGGTCCAATAACAGGAATCCTTCTTCTTACATTTCACCACTGTTGCTTCTCAATAGTAGAACTGAACCGCAGAGGAGTTTACAGCAGCACGTACATGACCAGTGTACCTGAACGCTCATGTGAGAAATGATTTCAGAGTTACGAGAAGTGAGCTTTGCGTGGAGTTTGTGTGTTACCTTGTCTCCATGACACACACACACACACACACACACACACAGTGTAGTGAGTCTGCGTCTCCACGTCTCTTTCCATCTGCAGCTGCTGAAAGAGAAACATGACAACACTGTTTTAATTGCTGAGACAGTGCGGCTCAAGAAGCTGCTGCAGAAATACAACAGAGGTCAGTGAGGTCTTCATTATTTTACTCTAATGTAACAAAAGTCATACATTAAAACGGTGAGACGAGAGATGACACGTGTAAATGTTGTGTCTCAGTTTCTCAGTTTGCTTTGGAGGAATACAAAGTCTTACAGGACACTCTGAGCCTGGAGCAGAATCTGAGGACAGAGGCAGAGAACTTTGGAAGAGCAGTGAGTTTCATTCTCATTCTCTGTGCAATGATTCTCATGAAGATGCAAAGCATCAGCTCGCCTTTGTTTGTCCTTTTCAGATGTTGGTCGAGCAAAAAAAGCTGAAGCGACAGAGTCAGGTCCTGATGCAGAACTCCTCACCCAGCCAGGCTCTGCAAGAGGCGCTCAGCCAGATCTCCACCCTGACCCAGGACCTGGAGGCACAGAGGCTGCAGCACCAGCACCAGGTCACCACAGGTCACCACACACAGCACAAACTGAGTTCTGTCATCTGTTATTCTGAGTGATCCAATCACAAATAAACTTCAAAATACATCAAGAGTCTTAAAAAATGTTTACACATGCAAAATGTCTTCATTCCATCATGTGAATGTTCTGATGAGACAAACGTACACACCCATCGTTAAGTTCCATTAGTGATGCAAGTGTTTAAAAACATCTGGGTTTGCGTTGGAGTGGGAGGACAGGTTGTTTCTGACGCTCTGTGCACACGTGCATCAGCGTTACTGTGTGTTCGCAGTAAACACACGCTGCACCTGTCTGCTCGTCCCCTCACTGTCCACTATCTGTCTCATTGTCTGAGTCTCTGACTTTCATGTCTGTTCATTCTTCTTATTATGGAATGAAAATACAGCAGTAACAAAAGAGAAACATGTGATAGAACCAAACCAGGAAGTCATGATGGACTGTTCTATCAACAATGATCTGAAGGATGATCAGCACGTACCAGTCTTCTCATTCACAATCAAATTGGACTGTATACAGTGACATTTTACTCCGATCACCTGTGTCCATGTAAACAGTGATTCATCAACACAAAATGTGGAATCTAACCCTGGAGTATGTTTAGAAATCATGTGACTGAGGAATGTACAGACTGATGAGGGAAGCACTTTGTGCCAGAAGCAAAAATGTATACAATAACAAATGAAATATCACCTTATATCAGCATCTATGATGCTCTTTGTTTCCACCATGTTTATCATTATGTGGTGTCATCGCCAACAGTTGATGGAAACACAGATCCAAACCAAATCTTTGAACATTTGAATGGAAACTGGCGGGTGACTGCACCTTCAGTGGCCCCTGTGGCCCCCATCAGAGGAGGCGCTCGCTCAGTAAAAGCATGTTTGCCAGGAACATCAGGAAAAAGTCCTGTCATTTACACATTAAGGTTTCTATGTACTACTTCATTTTTCTAACCCTAACCCTGCACTGGTGTTTACATGGACACGAGTAATCAGAATAAAAATATGTATCTGATTCAGAAACAAACTTCATTCCAGTTAGCGCTGATATAAGCATGAACGTGACGTGTTTCTGTTTTATTTACTGCTGCATTTTCATTCTAAAAAGAAGAAAGAGGACAGTGGACAGTGAGAGGACAGTGAGAGGACGAGCAGACACGTGCAGCGAGAGTTTACTGTCAGACAAACACTGTGAACACTAGTTGCATGTGTGCGCACACCACAGTCAGATCAGTTCATTTTACGTCCATGTCAACAATGCAATTGTAAATTGTTACATTGTTCTTCTGTAGTCCTACATATGTTAGTTTTATATTTCCACATGATCCTGAAATACAACAGAGAAGCTGTCCCTGGTTAGGGTTAAACATACAGTATGTAGGCAGACACCTGTAGTTCCTCTAATTCTAATTCATTCATCAAAATGACATGAATCTATAGAGTGCTGATGGTCACAGGCAGTGTCACAGAGCAGCACCTCAGCAGTGTCACCATCACCACCACTGTATCTCTGTGGCTTAGATGGAAAACCATTACAGCTGAGTGGCATCGCCCATCTCTCGTCTTACGCTTCGTTTGAGGAAGAATTAAAACAGTCACCCAGTGCTCGTCATCCATCATCAGCCTCGCTGCCACAGAGCTGGCGGGGGAAGTTCAGTGTATTTACTGTGGTGGGTGTGTCCTCAGATAAAGCAGATGGAGGACAGGCTGAGGAGCTGTGACACTCAGAGGGAGCTGACAGCATTGAGGCGCAAACTGGAGCTTGTGGAGGAGGAGAGGAGGGAGTACAGTGACAAATGCACCAAGACTGAAGTGGAGGTCAAGGATCTGCGCTTTACAGGTGACGATGTATTTAGAGGTGTACAGGGCGTTACACTGTGCACTATAGAGGGAATGTCATCACAAAACAAATAGAAGCACGTTTGAATCAGAGTGTGACCATGAGATTCTCCTCCTGTCTTTTGTCAGCACAGAAGCACATCAGCTGTTTCCCTCATTCTCCACTAACATAGTTTTCTGCTCTGTGTGTTTACTGCAACTGGACGTGGTTGACTGGCTAGTTGAAGAGCTCCAGAAGAAGCTACAAGCAGCTACCAACCCACCCCCTGCTCCTCCTCCTCCTCCTCCTCCTCCTCCCCCACCACCTCCACCTGCTATGGCCTCCAACCCGCTCAGGTTTGATCACACTCTGTATGCTCAAAACATCATCAGCTCAAGTGTCAAGAAATGCTAACAAGCGATGGTAAGGTAAGGTAAGGTAAGGTAAGGTAAGGTAAGGTAAGGTAAAGTACACCTGACCATTACAACAGCGACTGCAGCTATAACAGCTTCCACATTTCCACATCAAAGTCAAGAAGATTGTTTAGTTTTCTTCTTTTTAAATGTGCAAAATGACACACACACACACACACACACACACACACACACGTTGGCTAGCTTATAATACGTTTGTCTGATCCAACACAAGTCTCCACGTGCGCAACATTTGCATTTTTGCTGACTCCACCAAATGCCTTATTTTGAAGGTGGGCAGTGATGAATGGGGCAGGGGGGTTGGTGGGCGTGGTTGAGTGAGCACCGCAGGGGGGGCGTGACGATCGAGTGACAGCAAGTGCAAATGGCGGCATCTTAGAGCTGCATTTAGCGCACACACATTTCAATAAGTTCACACACTCACACATGATGTTTTTCACGCTGATAAAAGTGAATAATCTATGAGTCGATGATGCGACGGCAGATTGCTCTGCATAGTTCATTCATACACATGTCTTATATTAGCGACCTATCAGCCAATCAGAAAAAAGTATTCACTGTTGCTGGGCAGAATGGACACGCTCAGCTCAGCGAAGTTCCACTTCACTGCTGTGGTCTCACGTCCGCCCACTTCCACACAGTTGGAGTCAGAGACTCGTTTTTTTTGGGTTCTTCTCGCACGGAAATCTGCTGTAAATGTTGTCAACACAACAAACAGAGCAGTGTTTGTACAGAGCGAAGAAACAGGAGCACGCAGAGTTTGCGAGGACACTTTCTGTGATGTAGAAGTACGACGTGGTGTCAACACGGGATCTTTTATTCTGAAAAGTAAAGCAGATGTTTTATTTTCCTACTTCCTCTCCCGCTCGTGCTGAATTGTGCGACTGTGCTGCGATATCCATGGGGAAAGTACATACAGCCATTTTTAACACAAAATACGAAATTCAAATACTTTACACAAAACTACCAAGACTTGGACCTGGATCACTAAATAATATTGCTAGATAACCTTATACACTAATTTGAACCTGAAAAAAGTGGTTTAGGGGTTTAGTTCCTCTTCTGGAACTCTTCTGCAGTGTGTTTTTCCATCTTCATTCAACAGTGAAAACACACGCAGCTTCTGAAGCAGCAGTAACAGTAGTAAGCAGCAGTCACAGCGAGGAGCACAGTAGCAGCTGCATATTAAGTAGCCATGTGTTTCCTCTGTGACGTGCAGCCAACAACAAAAGCAGTGGTATCACCACCCCCTAACTAGGAATCACAGCGATCAAACAACTCTAATTCAAATACTTAGTTAATCACAATACTGTGATTTGAAGCATGCAGTGGCTTCTTTGACATTTCAACTTGTATATGCTGTAAAACAAAAGTCTCTGAGATGTTTCTTTGTTGCTGGTTTACTGGTGGTCGGTCACAATGATATTCTCGTGTATATGCAGACACAAAAATGTGTTTTCCTCAAGTCTTTACAGAAACACGGTGTTAGTGAGTGGATAACAGGAGTTATGTTATATGTGTAGTAGTTCCCTCTGAAAGCAGAAGCCCTTGTTGTGTGTCTTCTCCCACAGCTCACTGTTGTCACTGATCAGAAAGAAGAAAGACCTCAGCTCTGACATCCCTCTGCTGGTCCAGGACTCTGCCAAGACAGCAGGTACCTCGGAATATGAATTATATACTTGTTATAACCCTTCAGGTGCTTTTTAAAGAGAGTGACACAAATCAACAGCTGGAATGAGTAATGGATTCACAAAGGAAGGTTTTATTACACGCCTGCGGGGGAGGGCAGGACTGACATGCTAAGGTGCCAACGGAAACAAAGCCTAGCCTTCACTACACACTAATCAACACAAAATAATAATAATAATAATAATAATAATAATAATAATAATAATAATAATAATGATCACACTTTTTACTTTCAAGCGCTTTTCTAAATACTTAAAGACACCTTACAGTACATAAAAGCAGCTAAAACAACATTAAATGGTAAAACATCACAAAGAAAAAAAAGAAAAAGAAAAAGACACAATGCTCTGAGCTAAACATTAAAAGCAATTTTAAAAAGGTGAGTTTTTGTCAGTGACTTGAACATTGGAATGTTGGTGCGGTCGTGGATCTGTTTCGGGAGTGAGTTCCAGAGGGAAGGGGCAGCAACGGAGAAGGCTCTGTCGCCCCAGGTTCGATGCTTGGTCCTGGGAGGTAGGAAGGGACCTGGTTATGGAGTGCTTTGTGAGTGAGGAGGAGGATTTTGAATTGAATGCGTTGTGGGACCGGGAGCCAGTGGAGGTTCTGGAGGACGGGGGTGATGTGGTCGCAGGTGTGGGTGTGGGTGAGCAGACAGGCAGCAGAGTTCTGGAAGTACTGGAGTTTATTTAAGGTTTTGAAAATAAAAAATAAATAAACTCCAGTGCTGTTGCAGTAGTCGATTCTAGAGGTGATGAAGGGGTGGATGAGGGTTTCTGCAGCGGAGAAAGAGTGTGATGGGTGGGGTCTGCGATGTTTTTGAGGTGAAAAAAGGCAGTTTTGGTGATTTGTTTTATGTGGTGTTCAAAGGAGAGGTTATTGTCAAAGATGACTCCAAGGTTGCGACTGTGAAGGGATAGGGATGGAGACAGGGTGCACAGGGTGGCACCTGCCACTTCCCTCGTGTTTGTGACATCTGTTCTGGTCTGTGGTGTGGATGTAGAGGTCCCCTGGTACCCTGGTCTGGCTTACGTCCTTCCTCCCACCACATACCTGAGGAGCTGACCAATTCCATCAATGCAGTCATCAATAAGAGGTGATGATGTGCATCTGGAACCGTGTTTATTTTACCAAAGTCAGTGCAAAATCTTGGGCTCCCCTGGACTTAGTGTCCGGAAGACATGGAGCGCTCCAGGGACTACCAGGTACTGCACATTCATTCTGCATCACATACTTTATCTCTTTTTTCATGATCTCCGTCTCAGCAGCATGCTGCTTGATTGGCCTCGGCTTATTCAGGACTATGTCATGTGAGATGACTGAAGTCAGTAACCCAACAGAACCAAGGGAACACCATCATCCCAATCCTTTAGTGAATCAAAGCTTTTATTTGTCTGCGCAACATGGATTTTAGGGTCTGATGAAATAGTTCTAGAGCCCCCTTCAGGATGGTTCTGGCTACATGTTATATGCATCATGCCTAAAGATTTCAGGGCCAACACTTTGGATGTGAAATCGGTGCCTTGGTCAGTTTGGACCACCTTTGCCAGACCCACCAAACACAGAGAAACACTTCATTATGGTTAGTAAAAACAGAGATTTAGTCTTTGGTTGGAGTCCTCGCTTTTTTAAATGGTTCCCCTTCTACTGGAATGGGGTTGAGAGGAGCAGAGGGTTGACTCACAAGTGCGACAGTGCTGCACCACATCGGATCTGAGTCCTGTCTAAGGATTCTGTTATAGGTCTTTGTGACACGACCACCTGATGAACCACACCCCAGTCCTCATCCTTTGTCAGGTCACTAACCCACCGGCGCCAACGGATGATTCTGCATCAAGAATATAAGCTACTTTCTTCTTCTTAGTTGATCCTTGTCTAAGAACAGCTGAGTGACATTGTGAGAGTCCTCTTCCGCTCCCTGAACAGGACAGAGAGGTTGTTGTTGTGTCAATGATCTGCTCTTGACACGGCTGCATGGACAGAATAGGTCATTTCCATCTCCAGCCTCAATGATGCTGCATTGCAGGCTGAAGTAAACTAGGTCACTTGATCACCTGCTGCAGCATTCTACTCACTTACTTTCTGGTCACAAAAAAGACTGACAGGGCACCATCCCATCCCGCCTTGAAACTGTCACAACAGACCCTTGCACCTCTGGGTGGGAAATACTGTGGCAGAACAGGACAGTGTGTGGTCAATGGTCTGTTCTGGAAGCACAGGAGCACATCAGTGTCTTGGAGCTATGCATCTCAATGAAAACCGCCTTTCTCCAAATGTGTCAGCAGGTGCCAGAGCTCCCACCTGGAAATCTGAGCAGCTGTTTGTTATGTGACGGCGGTCCTAGGCATGGTCATTGGATTATTGACACCAATAGTGAATGTTTACCATCAGGGGTCACTGGCCATTCTACCAGGGGCGTCTCCACATCGTGGGCAGTACCACTGGAGGACACCTGGTGCAGCCTCATGGCCAAAGCACCTTCTGCAGATCTGCTGGCTGTGGCCCTCCTGCTCAACCTCCACACAGTAAGCTGTGTACTTGGGATTCCTCGTGACTTTGCCGGTAGTAGTCATCGAGTGCTTAAAGCACTGCCTCTGGCGGTCAGTTAGGATGAAATAGAACCAAAGTTACACATGTAACTACATGTAACTAGGTAAGCCTTCTCTCCGGTCCATGTGTGTTGGTTCTAGGTACTCGACCTTCACATGCACGTGAAATATCCAGTGCTTCAATCATTCAGGATTCATAGAACCGTGGTTACATGTGTAACTTTCATTTTAATGATGTGGGGCCTCACACATCACTGTGGTTCAGTGGTAAAGCATCATTATCATTGTCATTATTATTATTATTATCATCATAACACAATATTATTGTTTAAACTGAAATAACTTATATAATGAAATATTTAGTATTTAGCCAGTGAGTAAAACCCTGTATCTTTTCTTCCTCCCTGCCATGTATGTTCATTTGGTATTTTATTCTCCTTAAGACTCCTGTGGCTCCTGTGTTTCTTTTCTCTTTTTCTTTTTCCCGTTTTCTTTTACAATTCATTCCTTTCACCTCCTCCTTGCAAATTACATCTGCATGGAAGGACAAATGCTATAGCAAGTGGTGCCGGAGAAATTCAGACTCCAAATTCCCATCACTGGCCAATTAGGTCACCATGACAAATTCTTCAACTAGTGCAAACAAAAGGAAGGAGCCTTGACTTCAGGGCAGAGCAGATAGGTCATCAGTGTTGACCGAACAGCCTCATTTTGATAAGTGTTTTATGAATATGTGAGGCGAGGCCTGAATTAGGCCTGAATGTAAATGATATCTTTTTCTCTTTCGAGCACTTTTAGGAAAATATTTCACCATTAGTCTCACACTAATTCTTTTTGTGTGACATTTTAAAGACATTTGATCAACAATAGTTTGACTGTGTGTTCTGAGTGGACTGTTGGAAAATTCGATATTCACATTTCTTGACCTGTAGACTGCATAATTAGACTTTTTTTTCTTCTCCTCTTGTGCAAACTTGACAAATTCTTTTCCTCATATGAAAATCTGGTGAATAGCGTTTGTGTTTTGTACGAGTCATTCCAGCGGAAGCTAACTCTGAACTCTACAGGTGTACTTTGAATACCGCAGAATTACCACTGTCCCACCACTACAGCCAGATCCATCGTCATCCGTGAGGTCACAGCAGAGGTCACAAAGATACAGTTCAGTCTGCACTTGTGGCATAATTCATAGGGAAAAGCTGGAGTTTCTCCAACCAAAACCCTGGTTTATTGGCCCGAGGCTCGTGTCATTTTTAAGCATTGACGTGCAAATGAGTTCTATTTCAATTGCAAAGCTAATGAATTACACATTACCTCTCAAAACCATTTCAACTCATTTTGGTTCTTGGCAACGTTTCCCCACTGAGGCAGTTCATGTCAGAGGAGCCACTCAATACACGGAGTCCATTCAAGAACACCAATACATCTGTGCGTGTGTGTCTGTGTGTGTGTGTGTGTGTGTCTGTGTGTGTGTGTGCGTGTGTTTGTGCGTGTGTGTCTCAGAACCAGAAGTGAACGTCAGACAGCAGGCGGTGGATGAAATGATGCAGAGGATCAAGAAAGGCGTTCAGCTTCGCCCGGTCAGCAGCCGCTCAGCCAGCAGACCCAGGAAACAGGTGACACAGATTCTCATTCAAATATTTGTGAGACCACAGTATTGAAGCAGGAGAGACTCAGGATAAGATAAAACCCCTGAATTAAGAACATGCACAGTCCATGTTC
Source organism: Solea solea (assembly GCF_958295425.1). NCBI lineage: Eukaryota > Metazoa > Chordata > Actinopteri > Pleuronectiformes > Soleidae > Solea > Solea solea. Next base: position 26,411,924 of record NC_081148.1, on the reverse strand, counting down.
CAGCTGCAAGTCAACAGCACTAACCACGACTGTGCCGTGTGTCCCTGTAATGTTTGTTTCATTGAGGAACAGTGGCGCTACGCTAGTTAGCTGTGAATTGAGCTCAGTGAATCCTTTGATTCTTATATTTATCTTCCTGTGACCAACTTGAATCTTTCTTGTCTTTAAGTCTGAATAAATGTGTTGCTTTACAACATCATGCACATGCTGCACTGTCTGAAAGTCACAAGACTGTTGATCCCAAAGCCAGGAAGAAGCTTTTAGAAATCCGAGCACCAGCGTTTCAATGTAAGAGACAAACTGCAGAGACGGGGAGGAGACATTAAGACCTGAACCCAGACAGACATTAAAGAAAATGTGTTTTCTCTCTAAAAAATCACCAACCTAAATTACACTTGTGTGAGGCCTGAATGAGTGGGTTTTTTCACACTGTTGAGCATCTAATGTGCAGTGCCTGTAAATGCATCAGTGTGTGGGATTACCTAAGAGCACACACATGACATACAGCCAAGACATCTTTCAGTGTGCGTGCTCCTCCACCTCAAATTAGATAGCATTAGGACCTGCTCTGCAAGGTAATTAGAAATAATGAGGATGGGAAAATTGACGTGACTGAGTGATTGTGTGTGTTGACACATTTTTGCGTCTTGTAGAAAGCAAACGTCACCGTGCCTGCATACAGCAGCGTCTTTGCTGATTGAGGAAAAAGAAGTATAATGGGTCAGGCTGCTCTTTATTTACCGAACCTTTCTCTCTCCTCTTATTTCCCTTTTGTCCGATGCAGAGGCTGCCGTCTAATTCTGCCATTCAGGAACTTAAAGGAATCATGGTAATGACCCAACAATCACATTTCCACACATCATGGGCATCATGCAACAATGTTTTCATATTCTCATTTTATCTGTGTTTGTACAAATATACACTGAAAAACACACACTGAAAAAAGAAATGTTGCTGTATTAATGAATCTCGTCAGTTAAACTAAAGCATAGAAAATTTAGTAGGAATTCACTTATTTTATTTAGGTATTAACTGAAGTCATTTTACAGTGAATGATAAATGCTATTTGTTACCCTAACCCAGAGCTAATAAGCATAATTACTGTAAAACAACAAAGGCTAAGGCCTAATCCACACAGAGCCGTTCCTGTACAATCTTTTTCTTTTTAGTTGAAAAGTTTTCTGTAAAAACAAATCATTTCAACAAACAAAAAAACCCGGACTCGTGTGCTGGGCACAAACCTATTTGAATAAGAGGAGGAAGACGACGGCGACAGAGAGAGGTGGAATCATCACGTCTTTAATGTATAGGGTGGCGTTTTTTGAGGTTGGAAGTGAACTTAAACCATGTGAAAGGATTTAGAACATAATAATAATGATACTTATAATAACAATAATGCATTTAACAAATGAAAGTGGGCACCATTGCATCCAATCTGCACAAGCACATTCTGTTGTATTTTTTAAATAGACATTGAAGTATTATAATTCAAAACATGAAGTCATTTTCATCATCTCAGTAAAATACAATTGATGAACATGTTATTTTGTTAGTTACATAGTTACTAACTAACTATCACTGTCAAATAAATCTGAACTTTTGAACACAAGCACAACTAATGTGATTTTCCTGTGGCTTTAATGATGAATGATGCTGATTTGCTCTTCTCGTGCACACACACACACACACACACACACACACACTGAAATGATTAGAGGTGGTAAGTCAGATATAGATGAAGGTTCTTACAGGTTGTGTCTAGACTTCACAGCTAAATGGTTTTACCAGCAAGCTGTCATTAATGGAAGTCTTTCTATTAGCATTTACATAAGAAGGCCAGTGGGGGCGCTAACAGAAGAGAAGAGCAGAAGATGACTGTAAGGAGCCGGGCCAGGATCCCTTTCTTAGCTGAAGTCCAAAAGAATCAAAAGAATTAGTCTCTGTTTTCAAGGTGAAGTGGTATTAGATCATTCAGACCACTTGAGTGTGAAGGCTGAGCACAACTCTCCTCTACTAGAGTGTGAGGAAGATTCACGTCATGGAAATGACATTAGTGTTCAAGGAGAGAGGAGCAGATATATGAGCGTCAGCATATATATATATAAACAGCATAAATATCTCTGGATCAGCTGTAGAAGAAGAAAAAAGTCTGACATGACATATAAACTACAGTCAGATAACAAGGACGAGAGGGAGGGCAAATGCTAATGGCTGCCACACAGTTGGACCAGATGATTGCTAGTTAGAGTTAGAGTACAAACGCCATATTAACAGCTGCTGTAGGCTCTACAACAGCATTAACAGCTGCTGTAGACTCTAAAACAGCTGCTGTAGACTCTCCAACAGCTCCTGTAGACTCTGATGTGGCAATAACAGCTGTTGGAGAGTCTACAACAGCTGCTGTAGACTCTGAAATGGCAATAACAGCTCCTGTAGACTCTGATGTGGCAATAACAGCTGTTGGAGACTCTGAAACAGCTGCTGTAGACTCTACAACAGCATTAACAGCTGCTGTAGACTCTCCAACAGCTCCTGTAGACTCTGATGTGGCAATAACAGCTGTTGGAGAGTCTACAACAGCTGCTGTAGACTCTGAAATGGCAATAACAGCTGCTGTAGACTCTACAACAGCTGATGTAGACTCTAAGACAGCTGCTGTAGACTCTAAAACAGCATAAATCAAAGTCTTTGATGTCATGTCCAGTGTGTACAGGATGATTGATGTCTGTCATAAACATGGATCATTTGCTTACTAACAATAATCCATCTGCACTATTCAGCATGTTTTTCTCTCTCCACATCCATTTAGTTGAATCATTATTTCATAATTATAAAATTGCAGAGTTGAAAATAACAGTAAGACGATAATGGCTTCAAAGTAATTAAATATACAGTCCATTAGTGAAAACTGTGATTTTTAATAACAGTAGACTAATTGCATGTCCCAGAGGAATATATACAACTTTTAGATTTTGTTTTTCTTTTCCTAAATCATTCAAACACAACATTTAATAACTAAAGCGTTCTGTGTGACACCCAATGTTTTTTGCCTCTGTCTGCCTGTCTGTCTGTGTTCTTAGGACCATTTCAACAGATCGTCCCCTCAACCAAAGGCCACGCCTCCATCCACCAACAGTGATGACGAGCTGCAGAAGATTCTGCTGCGACGGCGAGGAGCGCTGGACAGCTGACCCACGACAGTAAGCTTCAAGAACAACAGTCATCACCACAGCAACCTATGCAGATGGGTCACATGTCAGGACAGTGCTGCTGCTCTGCTCTGAAAACATCTGCAGTCTGAACACAGCCTTTGTGTGTGTGTGTGTGTGTGTGTGTGTGCGCGCGTGTGCGTGTGTGTGTGTGTGTGTGTGTGTGTGTGTGTGTGTGTGTGTGCGTGTGTGTGTGTGTGTGCGTGTGCGTGTGCGTGCAGGTCTCCACTCCACCGGACTGAGGTGGACCCTGAAAACACAGGCTGGATGTGTCTGAAGGCAAAAATCAATGTTTATCATGTCATGTGTCTGTCTGTCTGTCTGTCTGTCTGTCTGTCTGTCTGTCAGGAGTGTGCAACATGACCATGTGACCAGAGAGAAACAAAGTTCTACCCAGAGATGAAGTAAAGTCTTGTTTATTTCTGGTCAAAAAGTAACAAAGACAGGATGCACTTTGTTTTCCTTTTTCTTTTGGCTCCTCCCTCTCTAGAGGGCGCCTCTGACTCAACCCGCCCATTTCTCTGGGCTTGAGATGAGCATTCACTGGACTCCTGTTGTAAAACCTGTTTATTTCCCTTTGACTCCTGTTGTTGCTGTTTATTGGATGATTGAAGTCTGAAGAAACGAGACATATGAACAATTGAACAATGTGAACATAATGTTCCTCAGTAGCTGAGGTCACTGTCACAATAAGCTGTTTGTCTCCGTTTAAAATGGAAATAAATGGGATGAGATGTTTTATTACAACAAAGAAACACAAATGCCAAGTTTATAATATATTATGAGGAGTCAGTGTTGGACAAGCAGGTTAAGAGGAGGGTCAGAGGTTAGCAGGAGTACACATGAAAAAACACAGGGATCATTCAGCTCTTTTTTCTCATACTAAAGGGAACGCCCACGTTATTGTTTTGTAGAGCGAGTGAACAATGAAGCTGGATTTTTTGCAGCCTTGAGAATTTCTTAGAATGACTGTGTCTAGACAAGTGTTAACCTTGTAGCCAGCCAGTGAGCAATTACAGGCCAGATTTGGTTTCCACCTCTCCCCTCACTCACACATGTAACCACCGTCGTCTTAGGACGCCATTTTATGTTGGACTCCGTCTCCAGTTCACCAGACAAGATAGCAATTTTCAGCAACTTTGATTTGTAAATTGTAAAACAATAAAAGGGTAAGACAACTGTGTGTGTGTGTGTGTGTGTGTGTGTGTGTGTGTGCGCGCTCTCACCCTCAGTAAAAACATGGCTGCCAATGGGGACGGACTGAAAATCAGATTTTAGCCACTTAACAAATGTCTCGTTTCAGTGTTTGAAATCCTTTGTTCAGATTGACCTCAGTGACACAAAGTGACCACACGAGGCAGCAGAGGAGCAGCAGCTAAAATCACTGATTTTCTCAGCGGGAGAGTGAGTGGTTCACAAACTTCAGTTTCCTGTTGGAAAAGTCTGTCATGACCTTTGAACCCTGATCATGTTCACATTCATATTCAGGCTGGATTGACTCAGGTGTTTCATCTGTTATTGGGGTATTTTTTCTTTAAATCCCCCCTCCTGTCTTGGGTTAGGGTTAGTTTGTTAAACCTGTAGTGGTCACATGTCAGATCATAGTCAACAGATACGTCAGAACATTAAAAGAAAAACATCCACCATCGTGTCATATAAACATAGAACCAGAGATTTGACACCAGGGGCACACTGGGGTTATTAATCCACTGCTGCCTCCATCACTAACTTTATAGGTGTTATTTTGTGACGTCTGTATTTGAAATATTACAGCAGTGACACAGACTCACCGCACGAGGCACCTTTTGTCCACACCAGCTTAAAACAGTGATGGACTTTGGTGCAGGAAGTGATTCCAGTGTGTTTCAGTCAGGAAAGTGAAAGTAATCTAATAGCAAGTGATGAACATGTGTTCCAGCATATTAGATTGTATTCAGTGTGTTTTCAGTGGCTGTGCATTCGCTGTGTCTCATTTTTTACATCCAGCTCTACTGAAAGTCTCTCGCTGTGTGACTTTAACATTTAAAACACTCCTGTTCTTTTGTTTTTGTGAAATTCGGAATAAATAAAAACTAGGATTGATGTTTTCACTTCTCATTCTTTGTCAGCAGATCCTCCTCAGGTGGACTCACGGTGGGGGGGGGGGGGTCCCTCTCGCCCCGCTCTCGCCCCGCCTCCTGGCACCTGTGCACTTTTCCCAGACACTTGGTGGAGAGAGAGCAAGTGTAACATGAGAGCCGTGAACTGTGGCCAACGTCCGTCACTCATTGTCCGCTGCCCTTAATTAAAGCGTTAGGCTTCATTAAACACTGAGGTGCAATTTCCAGCTTGAACAAAGAAACAGAGCAGTTTCATCAGCAGTGCTCTTCAAACACTCTTAACCTGATTTAACAGCAGATTTAAGTCACAGCAGCAGGAACAGGAAGTGCTCTGTGAGGAGATTAAAACCAGTCTCTTGTGCACAGTTGCAGGAGAAACGTATCACGTTATCCTTTTTGTATCATTTGATATCGACATAAAGTGCAATATTTCTGTATGGCTGTACAATATAATAATATCTGAATATTTGAATGTTTATATCCAGATAAAGGAGAAAGATCCTCTGGACTCATTCTCAGTAACTACACTGTAAAATAAAACTGTTAGAAACAATGAAATTGACTATAAACATGGTCAAATTCTGCAATAACACAAATAATTATGCTTAAAATTAAAGATGTGTTAAGTTTTTAAATCTAATTTCTTATATATAATGTAGTAGGGATGGAAAAGATCAGATGTTATGACTGCAAAATATTGCGATATACTCACACAACAGCTCCAGTGAGAGTGAGCACTTTGGTGCCATCTAGTGGACAGTTGATTATTTTACGCTAATCCACAGAAAGATTTAATGTTTATTTGTAACATCAGTTAAAAATCATTTGTTAAACAAATATGTCCAACCACAAACAATGAATGTGAAAAAACCTCCCCAAGTCCATGTAACCACATCTTCAAGCCATCAATCAGTACATACATGGAACAGAACCCACACTCCTCCCCCAGCCCTGGATTCAGATGTGCTCTATTGCACCCTGCACAATCCTCCACTGGAGGTCTGCTGTTGTTCAGGGACCTCAGAGTCCGGGCCAAAGAACTCTGTCCACCTCGTCTCCTTTAACCCTGCCAAAGAGTTCATGTTCAGAACCTTCACACCGACCTGCTAGATGGCTTTCTTCCCTTCACCATGAAATGTAGGTGAGGAGTTGTGAAGGACAGCAGCTGACCTCCTCCCCCACAGCTGGGGTGATTGACAGGGAGGGAAATCTGTACTTGGTGCCCTCAGTCCATTGGTCACAGACGTCTTTGTCTCTTGCAGCTGCTTGAAATGATTGTGGCATGAAGCACAGACTTCCTCCACCACTCTCTGAGTGATGTTGCTGGTCTGTCTCAGGGTCTCCACAGGGTCTCCACAGGGTCTCCACAGATTCATCCTGATCAGGTGCAACCAGCCACCCTGAGGTTGGCTCTCAGACTGGCAGGCTGTAGAGATTTAGTCCGGATGAAGTAACCACATACCCGGAGACTCACTGATGTTCCTCTTGGTCTGTAGAATGGACCATGCCTGCAGTACTGAGCTACAACGGTGTAAGACTGGGCGCTGCCTGATCTAGATCCACTGACCTAGAAGCAGTGCTTCACTTTTGGACCAGTTCAAAAATGTGCTGACGAGGCTTTTCTATACAGGGACCGAGAATCCTGCAGAAGCTCAACGTCCCTCTGGCTCGTCACAAAAATACTTCTGTCATTAGCATCAGCAGAGAGGACAAGGAGACCATGGCACAGCAAGGACTCAATAACTGAGAGTGGACAGCCCTGTCTTATGCCCCGCTGGACAGGAATAGGCCGAATTTTCACCTCCCAGTGAGCACCGCATACAATAAACCAACCCGGTTTCAACAAACACCATCAAACCCAAAAGCCCTTAGTGTCTAAGGCGGTCAGAGATAACTGACAGCAGGCCTCTGTCGGCCTCTGCTGGTCATATTGGCAAGTGTGGAAACACAGACTGACAGACTGACTGTGTGAGTGAGCTCAGGACGTACGTCCGTCTGTCCCACTCGCTGACGTTGATTGACAGATTGTGTTGCTGCCACAGGTCCAAGCAAAAACATGCAATTACACAAAAGCACGTCCTTTTGTCAGCGTCTTCTCTGTCATCATTGGGCCCATACAACATCATGTTTGGCTGTTTTTGTCTTTTTTGTCCCTTCAGGACCAGCAATTAGGGAGGTTCTTTAAGTGTGTCTGGGAAACACTTAATTTGACCCATTTCATTTATTTTCCCCAAACATGGTAATTACCCTGCAGGAGCCTCAGTGTGTGTGTCTGTGTGTTTCATTGATTAGAGGTTGTCGTCTCTCTCTCTCTCTCTCTCGCGCTCGCATGCACTGAAAGTAAAATGTCTGCACTTCCATTCTGTGGACACAAATGATATTACATGTGAATGTGGGACACTTGACTTCATATAAAGGACGTAATGTTAATTGATTTTATAGCTAGACCCAAAATCTTAAAAAAAATTGATCCGTATGACATCATCAAAGGCCTTTGATTACAAGTGTCTTTTATTACTCACACACACACACACACACACACACACACATACTTTCAGAATCGTCCAATAGATGCAAAAGTGCTTGTTTTCCTCTGCCTGTCTGTCTGTCTCTCTCTCTGTCTCTGTGTCTGTCTGTCTGTCTGTCTCTGTAATTTAATATTTTCCTCAGTGTGTGAACATGGCACAGAATCCAATATTCTTATGTTGAAAGTGAAATAATAATTTCCTCATATCTGCTGTTGCTGACTCTAAGTAATATCACTTGATCAAGCCTATTCTAACATCCCTGCCATGCTCCGTTTGTCCATGTCATTTTATTGTGAAAATCCCTCTTATTTTGAAGTTTTCTTGTCCCGTCTTCGTGCACTTTACTTTTCCGCTCACTGGAATAATGGGATCACGGGATCATGCTAACCTGTTTCACTTTAAACTGTTGTTCATCACTGCTGTTTCCTCAATGTATTTAACCACGCCCACTTTCTTTGTGTTGTTGTGACTTTGTCTTCATCCGTCACCACAACAACATGTTTTTTGAATTCTGTTTAACCCTGTTTAACTCTGTTTAACTCAGTTTAACTCTGTTTAACTCAGTTTAACTCTGTTTAACTCAGTTTAACTCAGTTTAACTCTGTTTAACTCAGTTTAACTCTGTTTAACTCAGTTTAACCCTGTTTAACTCAGTTTAACTCTGTTTAACTCAGTTTAACCCTGTTTAACTCTGTTTTACTCAGTTTAACCCTGTTTAACTCATTTTAACTCCATTTAACCCCGTTTAACTCTGTTTAACTCAGTTTAACTCTGTTTAACTCAGTTTAACCCTGTTTAACTCAGTTTAACTCTGTTTAACTCAGTTTAACCCTGTTTAACTCAGTTTAACTCAATTTAACCCCGTTTAACTCTGTTTAACCCAGTTTAACCCTGTTTAACTCTGTTTAACTCAGTTTAACCCTGTTTAACTCAGTTTAACCCTGTTTAACTCAGTTTAACTCCATTTAACCCCGTTTAACTCTGTTTAACTCCGCTGACCTGTTCAATCAGTGTTCAGTCCCATGTTGATTTTTACATTTTACATTTAATAATGCAGTAATTATTATTCTAAAAGTATTGCTAGCAAAAATAATGTAGTATAATTGAAGTATTACATGAGTTTTATAATAACATGTTATTAAGTGGCATGTGGTCCATGGTCCATAAGTTTGACACTTAAAGCAATTACACACTTATACAAAGTATTGTAATGTTAAATGTCCTGGACCTTTGAATAGAGGAATAGTGGAAACACAAGCTGGAGAGAGGCTGTGTTTTCCTCTCAGGCCTCGTCACTGCTCTCTCTTCTGCTGCTGCTGCTGCTCTGTAGACTGCTGCTGCTGCTGCTCTGTAGGCTGCTGCTGCTGCTGCTGCTGCTGCTTTTTTAGTTTTTCAAGCAGCAGTGGAGGGGAGTGCTTCTGTTTGGAGACTGTAACAAGAGAAAATAATGAAATGAATGAAAGTGAATGGACAAAAGCTGGAACACATAACCGCGTCACTGCTGCTGCTGCTGCTGCTGCTGCTGCTGATTACACCAACACACATACACACATAACTGTGCAGTGTCCCTCATGATGGATGGGAAAGTATTTGTTTCTGTGTGTAATCTGTGTTCAACACACACTCACACACAGATGCTTCATGTTTGGTTCCATTTCTTTCTCTCTGTCGCTCTTTGTCTGCTTTTTTCTGTCCAGCTTAAAGAAAAAAAGAAGACGATGAAGAGGAGGAGGAATGTAAAAAAAAAAACCCACCCAGGATTCCTTGTTGGGCCAGTTCCTCTTCTATAGAAATGAGCCGGTTGTATTTAGTCATCCTCTCAGCGCCACTCAGACCTCCCAGTTTGACATAGTCCAGCCCCAAACCCACAGCCTGCAGGCAGACGGACAGACAGACAGACGGACAGACAGACAGACAGACAACAATGAAATGCAGTAATTGTTCCATCAGTAAAAAGACAACAGTGAACCTAAACTACGACTACAAAAATATCTCCTACACTGATGTTCACACTGTGAACCTGGTCTTTGATCACAGGTCAGTACAGAGGTCCACACACTACACTTTCATTAGAAAATGGAAATGATCTGCTTCCCTGACTACAAAAGGAACGCAGATCCAGAATCTGCCACCAACAACAAATAAGGAGAAGATCTGTGTTCTGTTGCTATTGGAACCATTTAACAAAGAGAGAGAGCTTGTGTTCTTCATACACGTGTCAATATTAGCAGAGTTTAACAAGCGTTCTACTGTAACACTGTAACATGAGTCATGAGAGAGCTGACCTCTGATCAGTTCATGAAACACACACACACACACTTACTATGTCTGACAGAGAGTCAGTGCTGCTGCTGCTGCTGCTGCTGCTGCTGCTGCTGCTGCAGGGCTCACAGCGCGCTGGTCCCATCAACACTGAACCTGCAGGTCGCCACACACACACACACACACACACAGAGTGTAATGATTTTCAAACATCTTCTATGATTCACTGTGATTCTGTCACGTGTTACCTCGGCGCTCTGAAGTGATGCGGACCAAGTCGCTGACTGTTATGTCGTGGACGTGTTTTAATATGTGCCCTGTGACTCCAGGAGGGGGCGGAGCCTTTGACTCATACGTGGTGTCGCAGAGCAGTGAACACGTGTTTCCTATGACGTTTCTCAGCTTCTCCCACTGATCTTTGTCCTGAGGATAAAAACAAAAGTCAAAGTCTATGGTTTAGTCTCATTTGACTGGTTTGCATAATGTGGTGATTGGCTGACAGTCACACTGTTGCTTGGAAAGTTTAATATTTCACAATTGCAGCTGTTTGAGTGTGTTCAGTGACCTCTCATGCTGCGCTCACACTGAGCGGGAATTTACACATCGCGCTGCGTCATTTGTGTCACAGTTGTGTCACAGGCCAAACGTCTGTGCAGAGCTCTGGGAATGATCAGAGAATCTCAAAGCTGATTGGTTTCTTTAGAGCAGTAATAGAAACGGCAATGTGTTGACGCATCAATATCTGTGTGTGTGTGTGTGCTCATGTACACAAAACAATCTCTCATTTCATTGAGAGTTTGGCACCAGGTCAGAGTCCAGTGTGGGTGTGAACACAGAGGTCATTCAGTCTCTTCTGTAGTTCTGTAGTGAGATGAACATCATCTTTTTCATATCACAGCAGATGAAGAAATACATTTCTTTAAGTATTTAAACCTAAAAATGAATCATTGTGGAAGCCTATTCACAGCCTCCCGTTTCAGTCATTGGTCATACCAGGGGATCTTGTTTGTTGATGTCTGATAACGCATTTATACGTATATATATATATGTATATATACATACATTTATGTATATATGTATGTATATATACAGTCCCATCTATTTTGACCAAACATTGACGTTACAAACTCACCTCTTTCCTGATGGGGTCGATTAAAGCCACCACAGCTGGGTTTTTGCTGATGAGCGTGTGGTACATGTCCACTAATTCATCTGGAGACTTTAAAACTCCTGCTGACACTTCATACTTCCCTTTAGACTGAAGAGGAAGACAAGAAAAGCAAATGTAGTTTCCTTTTCTCCTCTCTGTACTGTAGCAGTGTTCTGCTGACTACCACGTACATAGTCCACGAGGTGACGAGCAGCGCAGTTCACTGCTAAATGGAAGTCTTTACCCAGCTCCAGTCCAAGGTTAGCACAGGCTTCAGCGATGAGCTCCAGAGGCTGCTCGGGTCTCTCGAAGCTCACAGCCGGTGCTCCACTCTCATGCAGAGCAACGTGAGCGGCCTTGAGAACAACAGACATCACACTGTAACAAGTACAACAACAAAAACTACATGTGCACGACATTAGATGGAATTTCAAGGTTATTAAAGGATTTGTGTGTGATTGTGTTTGTGTGATGAGGTCATGGAACAATGGCAGAGACAAATCTGTGTGAAGGTAAAGCTTTTCCACGCCTACATACCTGAGTTAATTTCAACCTGAGAGCTCACAGAGACATAATAACCTTCTTTGTATATTTAATCTTTCAGAAAAGCTTTCAGTCCTGCCTCCACCATTCATTTTGTTTTTTTCTGATCTGCCATAATTCTTGCATGAACTCTTTATTCCTTCTCTGCGACAGTGAATAAACAGCGACGTCCCTCACCCCGGCTTTAGTTGAAGTGTTCATTATTCTCATCATCTCCTTCTGCAACTCAGAGGTCATTGTGATGATCTGTGGAAGAAGTTTACAGGTCAGCATGTTTCATGAAAGCTCCGGAGAAAAGTGAGAACAGACAAACGCAGTTGCCTTAGCGATCACATTATAGCAACAACAAAGGAGGCAATCGACTTTATTCAAATCACTGTCAGCGACCGACATTTCAGAAATGGATCAAAGACTGATGAACACAGACGTCAACTTATTACTACAGAGAAGTGAAGGAAAACTCAAACATGTCTTCACTTATTGATCTACATAGAGTCACTTTCATACTTTAAAGCCTCATCAGTAAACACTGATCGTGTCACAATTACAGTATGATGAACTGCCCGGAACACCTCACCAGGGAGGCGTCCAGGAGGCGTCCTAACCAGGTGCCCGAGCCACCTCATCTCGTGCAGCTCTACTCTGAGCCTCTCCCGGTTGACCGAGCTTCTCACCCTATCTCTAAGGGAGAGCCCAGACACCCTGCGGAGGAAACCCATTTCGGCCGCTTGTATCCGCGATCTCGTTCTTTCAGTCACTAACCACAGCTCGTGACCATAGGTGAGGATAGGAACGTAGGTCGACCGGTAAATTCTTCACCAAGACAGACCGATGCAGAGCCCACAATACTGCAGATGCCGCACCAATCCGTCTGTCGATCTCCCGCTCGTGAACAAGCCCCGGAGATACTTTATCTCCTCCACTTGGGGCAGGACCTCACCCCCCGACCCAAAAAGGGCACTCCACCCTTTTCCGGTTGCGGACCACGGTCTCTGATTTGGAGGTGCTGACTGAGCAAACCACTCCAGTGAGAGTTGAGATCACGGCCCAATGAAGCAAACAGGACCACATCATCTGCAAAAAGCAGAGACCCAATCCTGAGCCCACCAAAGTGGACTCCCTCAACGCCCTGACTGCGTCTATAAATTCTGTCCATAAAGGGTATGAACAGAACCGGTGTCTCACTGTCATTGCCCACATAAGCATTGAAGTCCCCCGGCAGAACAAGGGAATCCCCAGCAGGAGCACTTTCTAGTACCCCCTCCAGGGACTCCAAAAAGGGTGGGTACTCAGCTGTTCTGTGCACAGGCACAAACAACAGTGAGCACCCATCCCCCCACCCGAACACGGAGGGAGGCTACCCTCTCATCTACCGGGGTGAACCCCAATGTACAGGCCCTGAGCCGGAGGGCAATGAGTATGCCCACACCCACTCTGCGCCTCTCTCCAAGGGCAACTCCAGAGTGGAAAAGAGTCCAACCCCTCTCAAGGATGCTGGTTCCAAAGCCCAAGCTGTGTGTTGAGGCGAGCCTGACTATATCTAGTCGGAACCTCGTGCACCAGCTCAGGCTCCTTACCCACCAGAGAGGTGACATTCCACGTCCCTAGAACCAGCTTCTGCAGCCAAGGGTTGGACTGTCATGGTCCTCACCTTCGACCCAACTCACACTGCACACTGCACCCGACCTCCATAAATACATATTCATACCTGTTTGACTCGTTGTCCCACTTTTGGAATCAGAATGACTTCCTCCATTAAACTCAGTTTTCCAGGAGACGTCTTCCCACAGCTCAGCAGAGTCACCAAGCAGGTGGGGATGTGAAACTGAGCTGGAGACTGAAGCAGGTTTTATGTTACTGTCAGTGTGTGTGTAGTGTTGGCATGAATGTGTGAATGTGTGTGATCTAACCTCTGGCTCCCTCAGAGCTGCTATATATCTGTAGAGAGGGACGTCTTTTATTTTGGCCCCAGTTTTGGCAACAGCCAGAGAAAGTGACCCGATGGCCAAACTCCCAGGAAGAACTGGCTCCGGTGGTTCAGCTGGAGGCAACGGCTTCTCTACAACACTGCTCTTTTTACCTGAAACAACATCAGTGACAGAGGTCTTAGAAGGTTTTAGAATGATAAAGATTAATCATCTGTAAAGATAATTTCACCTTCTAGAATTGATCCTTTATCTCACACAGCTGACATGATCACCCCTCACTCATCATCTCGTGTTTTTATTTACTTTTTAGTCACATCCAGATGTGCATGAAATCATTGGAAAATCATGTTTTTTATTCTCTTATTTTCCTGCTGATTGTCCAACCTTTCCCCCAGGGCTTTCAAAAATAAAACACAGCAATAATAATGTGGATGGCAACCACATCTGGAGCAGGATTGATGCATTTATTGAAATGAAATTGGAGTAATGTGGATGTATCTAAAAATAATAATACTGCCATATTTGTGTCAGAGCTGGATCTCAGGTACTTCCTGAACACGTCACTGATCTACAGACACAACACACATCATCACTGTCACTTTAGAGTTTCCACTTCCTCTAACCTAAATGAGTTCTGAGAGAAAACACACACACACGTCACAAAGCTCTGGGTTAAACAAAGGTTTGAACTGGGAACCTTTGTGCTGTGAGGCACCAGTGCAAACCAGCGCACCACCATGTCACCTGGAGAATTGATATTAAAAGCAAACTTTGCACTGTACCCTTGTCAGCACTCTTTTTGTCTTTAGCTGGTGCAGCAGGTGGTGAAGGAGGAAACAGCACCTCTGAGCTGCTGGCTGAACCACACTCCTCCTTCTCCTCCTCCTCCTCTTTCTTCTTCTTCTTCTGTCTGTCCTCCTCCTCCTGGTAGCGTGCTTTGATGAAATTGCTGTGCGGTTACAGAAGATTCACAAAAGCAGAATAAAGTATATACTTTAAGTCTCCGAGAAGATCCTCCAGATCCCGATCAACAAACCAATCCCCTGAAAATGACCCAGTTAGGGTTTGTAATTCAATCAGGATCTTTTTCATTGCACAACCTCCAAAAGATGCATCCCTGTAGAGAAGCTTTTGAGCAGTACCTGAGTGTCTGGTCCACTTGTGACTGGTCACAGGGGTTCTGGTCCTTCAGCATGCAGTTCAGAGGTTCCTTGATCCACTGAACAGCAGTCATCACGTGGTCAGCCTTTGCTCTCCAGTCCTCTGAAGTCTCCTTTAGCCCAAAGCAGCTCGAGACAGAAGCTGAGCACATGCTCTGAGAGGGAGGAGCACGACATCAACGATGAGCATTCACCTGTTCATTCTTATCATTACACTAACAATGTAAATCCAAGAGTCTTTGTTCCCTGATCAAAGCTTAAACTCACAGGAAACTAAAGGTGCTGGAAGAGATCTGACAGTGTTGTGCTCCTGACACCAAGGAGCAACCTGAGTGCCTCCTGCTGTGTTTCCATCATGGTTTGCTTTGGAATGGTAAAGCCCTGAGTCAGGCTTGAGTTTTGACTGAGTGTCACTCGGCTTGACTGATCGCCCTCACTCAACACATGGCTGCTGCTGGGGACTGATCTCATTAAATCTACATCTGCTTTAGTTTATTTTCATCATTTAAGAATGTGTTTGTCGCTAAAAGATACATTTTTATGGAGTTTAGGGAGTGTGAGGATGAAGGAGGTCAGAAAGGTCGGAGGGGGAAAGATTGTGGAGAGTTTTGAGGGTGAGAAGGATCTAGATTCAGTTTGTGACGGGGGTGATCACGTGCTCTATGGAGGAGGTTCTACTGAGATTTGGACCACTTGGAGACCAAAGAGGAGAGAGTTGCAGTCATCAAGTCGGGACGGACAAGGATGGCGGTGCTGTGTGTGTGTGACTGACAGTGTTGGGAACGTTACTTTAAAAAAGTAATTAGTTATAGTTACTCACTACTTCCAAAAAGTAACTGAGTTAGTAACTGAATTACTCTATAATAAAAGTAACTTGTTACCAGGGAAAGTAACTATTTGTGTTACTGTTAAAAAAAAGTTGCTATATGTCAAAGAATTTGGATTTTTGATCACAATGAACTTGAAGAAGTGATTTTTTATCGCCACTTTGAAAATGCCATCTTTACATCGGAGTCCTGACTCGCCATCTCTGCTGCTTCATTGATTCTCTGTTTAGCTGTTGTGTGTGTGTGTGTGTGTGTGTGTGTGGGGCGCTTATGCTGGAATGCGTGAAACGTGACTCTGCCTTGGTCAATCATAATCGCTTACCTCGTTATTAACCCGCCTCCTCACTAGCTGTGAGCCAGGGGTGCATTGGGATTACACAGTTTATTCAATCAATGCATATAACGCACCGCAATTAACGTCCAGTAACGTTAACGGCGTTGTAACGACGGGAAAAGTAATTAGTTAGATTACCCCGTTACTGAAAAAATAACGCCGTTACCTAACGTCGTTCTTTTAAGCGGCGTTATTCCAAACACTGGTGACTGAGGGGTGGAGACGACTGCTATTGCAGACCGAGATGTTACTGATGTGGGCAGTGAAGGAAAGCGCACAAGTGTGGTAGCAATGAGTAGGACCTGAGTTTGATTGTTGTTAAATTTGAGGAGGTTAGAGGAGAGCCAGGATTGGACTTCCTGTAAGCAGTGGAAGAGGGCGCGGTGGAGACTGCAGTGGAAAGAGATAGATAATGAATAAGAGTCTTGTTCACGCTGAAGTTAATATCAGTCAATGTCAGTCACAGTCCAGGCTGTTGAGACAACTACGGCGTTAGCAGCTGAAATGATATCACACATGACAAGTCTGAAGCAAGGCAAAACATGGCACATGGATTTTTACCTGTTCTTTGTTTTGGATGATGCAGAAGACCTCCACCTCAACGGACAGTTGTCCTCTGGTATCATAAACCTCCCAGCCCTTCAGCCTGTTGATCCTTGGTGGAGCAGAGAGGTTTGCAAAGTAATTTGCCTAAAGTGCCAAAAAAAACAAAAAAAAACAATCAATGAAGGACTCAAAGACTCCCACATTCACATTCTTTGGAGGTTGCCACATAAAAGTTTTTCCAGCCTTTTACTTGATTTATACCTGCAGTACACCTCAGAGCCACATGTTAACTCAGTTATGGAAGGTGATGGAAACAAAAGGAATCTCAGGGCGTTTGGTCAAATTGTTAAGGAATCTGTACAGAGACCAGCAAGCAGCAGTGACAGTGAAGATGACCTAACAGACAAGGCTGCTTGTTGTCAACTTCATTCTGCAGTAATGAGGGACTCAGCCCATGATTGGAGTCCATGTAAGCAGCAGGATTTTAAACAACCTCCGCTTTGCCGATGACATAGCGCTGATAGCTACCTCACCAGAAGGACTCCAGGAACTGCTGGACTCTACAGAGAGCTCCTCTAGTGAGTACCAACTGGAAGTCACTACCAAAAAGACCAAAGTAGTAACATCAGCAGCAGCAGTAGTAACATCAGCAGCAGCAGTAACATCAGCAGCAGCAGTAACAGCAGCAGCAGCAGGAGTAACAGCAGCAGTAGTAACAGCAGCAGCAGCAGCAGTAACAGCAGCAGTAGTAACAGCAGCAGCAGCAGTAACAGCAGCAGCAGCAGTAGTAACATCAGCAGCAGCAGTAACAGCAGCAGCAGCAGCAGCGGTAACAGCAGCAGCAGCAGTAACAGTAACAGCAGCAGTAACAGGAGGATGAGGACGTGTTCTTACCATGTATCCATGAATGTCTGCGGGCTGCAGCAGGAACAGCTGATTCAGAACTTTCTCGATCTCCTCGGGGATTCTGTTGAGTCGGTAAAACTCTGCAGCTGCTACTTTGTTTTCATACAACTCTCGCTCCTCTTCAGAGAGACGCCTCAGAAACTCGCGAGAAGACATTCTTGTTGCTGTTTTCTGCTTGTTGTTGTTTTTAACCTTTAGCTTCACCTTAAAGCAGCTTCTTCAAAGTGTGTTTCTTTCATGACTTTGATCCACAAACTTCTTCTTCTTTGATGTTTTAATGTCTCATTGCTGCCTCCTTTAAATATGAACCTGCACAAACCAGACAACCACAAAACATTCGTCCTTCCGCACCTCTCCCCGCTTTGTGCGTGTCTGTGTTGCCATGGAAACGAGTCGTTCAAGTGACGGCGGGAGGCTCGGAAATCAGAGAGACATCGCGCGCTCGACTTTTCAGTCACATTGAGAATTCATTGTTGCTTTTGTAAATGTCTTTACAGTAAATATGAGACATCACTAACCGTCCTGCTGTAAATGTAGACACAACATTTAAGTGTTTGAATTCCTTTATAAGTCAAATGTATTGCTATCATTATTATTATATCATTACTATTATTATTATTATTATTATTATTATTATCATTATTGTTGTTATTAATAAGAATAATGATAGCAATACATTTTATTAATTTTCTGCTGCCGCTATTTCAAAGCGGCTCAATTGAATTTCCATTGAAATGTAAGATTTTCCATATTATTCTATGGCTGTGGAAGTCATGAAAAAACGACAGTGAATTTGTATTTGAATTTCGATTCAATTAAAACTTTGGAGAGATAAAAAATATAAATAAAAAAATAGGAATCATTTAATAAATATTATGCAATAGAATTACACCGCGTAACATAACAGGTAGAGTTCATAGCGTCCACAAACACTTAGCGGCTCATCCTCTCACACTCACTCACTCACGCACGCACACGCGCGCACACACACGCACACACACACACACACACACACACACAGTGCGGCATAAATATAGGCGGCCTAAACCCGCGCGTGTATTATCTCTGTGAAATAAACGAACGATAAAACTCAGTGTGAGAATCACACGAGACAACAGTGAACTCTTCAAGAACAACAAGTCGTTTTCATCTGCTTTCATTCAACGCTCCGCGGTTTTATTGTCACGGCGAACTCGATAATAATAATAATAACAAAAATAATAATATTGTTTATTATAATAATATTGTTACTATTATTACTATTATTATTATTATTATTATTATTATTATTATACAAGCAGAAACAAATACGAGACCTATTTAATCATGTATTCGTATATGATAAGTTTTTATATTATAACAATGTGTAAAAAAAAAATATATATATATAACATTGTGATGTGACCAAACAACAACAATACTTTCAAATCCCGTGAGAGCAAGAACGCGCGCACACACACACATACAAAGACACGGAGTACAGTCATTTTAGAAAAATATAACAGGTCATTATTTTAATAACAATTTAAAAAATAAAGGCTCAATTGTTCGGTTTATATGGTGAATCTATATCCACATGTAATTTGGATATATTGAATATAATATTGCGGTGAGACGGTGTGAGGACAGACCGTGACCACGTACGTGCGTGTGTGTGTTTCATTATATGATGAAACATGATTTCTTCACCATTACACAACATTCAGTCACTCAGAAAATAATGTAAAATTAAAACTAAACACAGCAATTATATTATATTATATATTATATATTATATATTATATATTATATATTATATATTATATATTATATTATATTATATTTACAAATACATTTTATCTTCAGTGTTTACTGGTACGCAACATAACAGGTAGAGTTAAGGCTTTACTGATGTTAAAAGTCTTCAGTTCAGACCACACACAGGATCAGGAGCCACAGAGACACAGACCACTGACTGAGCTCATCCACATGGATGCTTCATTTCCATATAATGAAAGAAATAGTATCAGACACACACACACACACACACACACACACACGCACACAGAGGTGACCACACATTGTTGCCTCTCATCAAAAAGCTCTGTCCTCACTGGGCACAAATCACAAGCCCAGTCTGAAACTGGTGCTGGTTCAGGCCTGGTCTGCAGAGCAGCAGGCCTGGGATCGACCTGAAGAACCAGGTCCAGCCAAACTTTAACTTTAGTAAAAGCCTACAATGACAAACAACAATGACTTTACATGTAAAACAAGATACATAAAAAATACTTATTTTCATGTTTTTCTCTTGGAATCATTTATGATAAATTTCTGGATTAGAAAGATTTCTTGGATATATCACTAATAATAATGTATCTATAAAATAAAATGACTGCAAATAGCATTAATATTAAAATAAGAAATTACAGTCAGATTACAAACTACAGACAAATAACATGACCTGTTTTTCTAGTTGTGTGCTTTTATTTTGTTTTTTTCTAGAAAGTTTTGGAACTGTGTCAGAAAACAAAATGAATTTTCTCTTATTGTTCTCTGAAGTAACAGAAAATATAAATGTTATTGTAATTGCAAAGTTACATTCATGAGTTCCTTTACTGTGTTTTATACACATTTATATGTTCAATTATTGCTCCTCCTCCTCCTCCTCCTCCCACTCCTCCTGCTCCTGCTGGTTGTGTGCTGGTCACCTGTATTTAGTGTGTGTGTGTGTGTGTTTCATGGCTCACAGCTGTGAATGAATGGTGTGTGTTGATGTCAACATGCAGCGCTCATTCAAACACAGTCATTGTGATCGTCAGAGCAGTGACATTAAACAGCTTGCTTGAGGTCTCCACAGGTCACATGAATAAAAGTGGCCTCTGGCCTAATTAGCACATGTCCTTTCTCTCCCTCTGTCTCCCTGAGAGTAAAGAGCAGGGAGTGAATCCATCTCTCTGCATGCTTACATCTCTAATTGCACCTAATTAAAATCCTGCTCGTCATGTTTTCAAACTTCACCAGGTGTCATTTGAATGGGACGAAAAGTCTGTATGCTGCTGCTGCTGCTGTTGATGAGGGTCTGACTGCTGCTGCTGCTGCTGCTGCTAAGTGTCTGACTGCTGCTGCTGCTGCTAAGTGTCTGACTGCTGCTGCTAAGTGTCTGACTGCTGCTGCCGAGTGTCCGACTGTTGACTCGGTGTGACTAACTCTGAGTATGACTCACTCTCAGTGTGACTAACTCTGAGTATGACTAACTGAGTGTGACTAACTCTGAGTATGACTCACTCTCAGTGTGACTAACTCTGAGTATGACTAACTGAGTGTGACTAACTCTGAGTATGACTGACTATGACTAACTCTGACTATGACTAACTCTGAGTATGACTATGACTAACTCTCAGTGTGACTAACTCTGAGTATGACTAACTCACAGTGTGACTAACTCTGAGTATGACTAACTCTGAATTTGAGTAACCGTAAATTTGAGTAACTCTGAGTATAACTAACTCTGAGTGTGACTAACTCTCAGTGTGACTAACTCTGAGTGTGACTAACTCTGAATTTGACTAACTCTGAGTTTGACTAACTCTGAGTGTGACTAACTCTCAGTGTGACTAACTCTCAGTGTGACTAACTCTGAGTGTGACTAACTCTGAATTTGACTAACTCTGAGTTTGACTAACTCTGAGTGTGACTAACTCTGAGTGTGACTAACTCTCAATGTGACTAACTCTGAGTATGACTAACTCTGTATGTGACTCACTCTCTGTGTGACTAACTCTGAATGTGACTGAGTGTGACTAACTCTCAGTGTGACTAACTCTGAGTATGACTTACTCTGTATGTGACTCACTCTCTGTGTGACTAACTCTGAATGTTACTGAGTGTGACTAACTCTGAATTTGACTAACGCTGAGTATAACTAACTCTGAGTGTGACTAACTCTGAATTTGACTACGCTGAGTATAACTAACTCTGAGTGTGACTAACTCTGAATTTGACTACGCTGAGTATAACTAACTCTGAGTGTGACTAACTCTGAATTTGACTAACGCTGAGTGTGACTAACTCCGAGTGTGACTAACTCTGAATTTGACTAACGCTGAGTATAACTAACTCTGAGTGTGACTAACTCTGAATTTGACAAACGCTGAGTACAACTAACTCTGAGTGTGACTAACTCTGAGTATGACTAACTCTGAGTGTGACTTACTGAGTGTGACTAACTCTCAGTGTGAATAACTTTCAGTGTGATTAGCTCTGAGTGTGACTTACTCTGTATGTGACTCACTCTCTGTGTGACTAACTCTGAATGTGACTGAGTGTGACTAACTCTGAATTTGACTAACGCTGAGTATAACTAACTCTGAGTGTGACTAACTCTGAATTTGACTACGCTGAGTATAACTAACTCTGAGTGTGACTAACTTTGAGTATGACTGACTCTGAGTGTGACTAACTCTCAGTGTAACTAACTCTGAGTGTGACTAACTGAGTGTGACTAACTCTGAGTATGACTAACTCTCAGTGTGACTAACTCTGAGTATGACTAACTGTATGTGACTCACTCTCTGTGTGACTAACTCTGAATGTGACTAACTGAGTGTGACTAACTCTGAATTTGACTAACTCAGTGTGACTAACTCCGAGTGTGACTAACTCTGAGTGTGACTAACTCTCAGTGTGACTAACTCCCAGTGTGACTAACTCTGAGTATGACTAACTCGCTGTGTGACTAACTGTCTGTGTGACTAACTCTGAGTGTGACTAACTGAGTGTGAATAACCCTGAGTGTGACTAACTCTGAGTATGACTAACTCTCACTCACTCACTCACTCACTCACTCACTCACTGTAGTGTTGTGTTTACATGCAGCTGCACATTTAGATTTCATTTTCCCAACTGTACATAAAACACATCCATTTATGTCAGAGGACATGTTTCACTTTGTTGAGGCCGCTTTACAAAATGAAAACATTTTGTAACTTCTTGATGGAATAAAAACAAAAAAGATATTTAATGAAATATTTTCGTGGCCGATCAGTTTGTGTGTGTGTGTGTGTGTGTGTGTGTGTGTGTTGGGGGCACCTCCCTTCCACTTTCCACTTGCACACTTATAGTGCCCTCTATTGATGCACACTAAGTATTGCAGCTCAATTTCTATGCCAGTATAAAATAAACTTAAAATCAATACAAGGTCATATCATTGACATGAGCTCTAGGTTTAGCTACAGGGGGCAGAATTGAGCAGCTGTGATGTGGTGATTCTTCATGTCTGTGGACATGAATGAATGATGGTTGTGTGCAGCCTGGACAGATCACAGTCCCTCACAGGTCCATCATAGAGAAATGAACAACCAATACTCACACATTCACACCTACGGTCAGTGTCCTTTTAAGTGCACTTGTCTGCTGCCCACGTTTGGACCGAAATGGTAAAAAAAAGCTTTGAGTTTCTCGGCCTCTGCTGGAATAAAACCCTCCAAACTGAGGGGGGAGCTTTATGCTTTTCTGCTCACAGCGAGAATCAGAATCCTCTGAACTGTGCCTGCATGTGTTCTTAAACTGTTACTGCAACCATAACTCCTGCACTTTCTTTATCTATCCAGTTGCACTTTTATATTTCCATGTTTTATCTCCGTGTTTCTTATTAACTGTGACGTGTGCTTTATCATCTACTTTCTCTTTCTCTACCTTCTATGTTGTTACTTATGGTCTGTTTCCTGCCTGACTGCTCGTCTGCCTTTCTCCCAGTAAACCTGATCTCATCATCATTGATTTTATTAACATGACTTTATTGGATCAGCTGTCTGTGCTGCTGCCAGCCTGCTCTGGCTGAGTTTCAGCGGAGGACCATGATGGAACGGCTTTAGTACCTCTATGATCATCAAGAGGTTAAATTACTCGCAACTTATAAATGGGGGTCAGTGTCACTGTTGCACAACCCTCTGATTTCAAATGAAGAGAATCAGAGCCCAGACTTAAAACTGGTGGTTCTGGGTTGTTGTTTTTTTTATGTGGATTTATGAGGTTCAGACTAACTCACTCACACTCACTTTTTATTTACAAAAGCTTTTAAATTCTGCTCCAGATATGCCTGCTGTTAAAAATGCTACTGGTTTCTTTTATTTTGAAAGCATTTTAGTGTGGACAGTCAGAAATCTGCAGTCACTTCCTCATTTATTGGACAAAACACTGTCAACAAAAGGTTCAGCAAAACACTTCACTTTTCTAAGCAATACTTTCTGAAACTCTCTGAAAGAGTTCTGTTTCATTTTTGCTGGAAGACGAAGACAAAAGAATGTTTTAGTGTGAGACAGCTCAACACGTGAACACAGAGATGATAAACCAGGCTCTGCCAGGCTCTGGGGGTGGAGTGGCTCAGTGGTTAAGACCCTACCTTGTGTACCAAAGACATCATGGTCGCAAGTTCGATTCCACCCCTGGCTAATTGTACTTGATTCCATTGTAAGTCGCTTTGGATAAAAGCGTCTGCTAAATGACATGTAATGTAATGTAATGTAATGCCAACGACACTTCGGGGGGAGTGGCTCAGTGGTTAAGACCGGTACCCTGTGTGCGAAAGACATAGTCGCAAGTTCAACTCCATCCCTGGCTGATTGTACTCAATTCCATTGTAAGTCGCTTTGGATAAAAGCGTCTGCTAAATGACATGTAATGTAAAGTGACTGCAGCATCTACAAGCCCAGT
The DNA here is from genome assembly GCF_958295425.1 of Solea solea. Taxonomy (NCBI): domain Eukaryota; kingdom Metazoa; phylum Chordata; class Actinopteri; order Pleuronectiformes; family Soleidae; genus Solea; species Solea solea. Next base: position 26,387,742 of record NC_081148.1, on the reverse strand, counting down.
ATACTTGAATGGAATGTAACACAGTATATTTCAAATAGAAGCTGCTAGTTTCTCACATCACAAACAAACGCTTGCAGTTGCCTTCATCATCATCCTCATCAAAGCGCCTGCAGTACGATGCAGTTTCATTTGCTACCATACACGAGGCCAGAGAGAGCTCACAGCTGATCATCAATCCCAGATCAGCCAGGAGAGCAGCAGCTCCTGTTTCCCTGTAAGATAAGAACATTGATTTAGTTTGACGTGAAACAGAAGATTCTACTGCTGAAATAAACTCAGTCAGACTTCAATATTATAGCTTGATCAAGATTACTATTTTGGCCTCTTGTGAACGTGATCATCCAGTACTGCAAATGCTTGTTCTGTTAACAACTGCCTGCATGTGCCAATCCCAGCTGCTGCTGTTTAATTCCCCATGCAGCTCCACATTCCCTTAACATTCCCTCCCTGACAATAAAGAACTGTATTACACAAACTTTTCAGCAATTATCTGGGGGACAGGACTGTGGATAACTGTTGAACTGTGCCCTCAATAATTTGTTTATTTGTATTTATTATTTATTGATGTTGGGTAAACTTAATTTGTGGAACTGACAAGCCACCTGTGTGTCCACCTGTGTGTGCCCTCCCGCTCAGCTGCGTCTGATTGCAGGCAGTTCATGAGCGTGGAGCAGTAAAATGGAGAAGAGCGTCTCTCTCTTTTCCCTTCGTTAAAGTTTGGTGCTGATCTGGGGTTTGACCTTGCTCTGCTAACAGGTTATAGGCCCAGAGTAACCCAGAAACAGTTTACCACCGGTGTACCGGTGATGATTAGTATGCTGTAATCACCATGAGTGGACGAGCAGCAGATACGAGTAGCCGCTATGGTAGCCGCTGGTCGTGGCTCCTGTTTGAAGGAGATGAAAAGAAGTACGAGCTATGGAAGACGAAATTCTTGGGCCACCTTCGTTTGGAAGGGTTAAAGGACACGATTGTAACAGAGCCCACCACGGAAGACGCAGATGAGCTGCTGGCAGATGAGGGAAAGAACGCTGAGGCCTAAACTGAGGCGACGCAGAAGTCAGTCTGATCGATAGCAGAGGGAGACACCTAAAGACAAGTCTGAGACAGGCGTTGTACATCCCATCCTACCCTCAAGACATGTTTTCCTGTTTTTCTTGTGTGTGGGACGTCTTGTCCCGTGACTGGACTCTGGCCAGTCAGCGGCCGGCAGTCTGACCAATGATCGCATAGTACCTACTTAGCACGCTTGGAACCTCGCCAGACCAGGTACTATGCTAGTGGAAACGCTACTTAAACCATGTCGTGGCGAGGCGAGGCGAGTAGAGCCGGTAGAAATGCGCTCATACAGACATGGCATGAGTTACTGGGACACTATAACTATGGAGACATTCAGAGGTTACAACATGTCGTTGATTGTATGAAAATGAAGGGTTCATTAAACAAACCTCCACATTGTGATGTGTGCACTCGGGAAGTTTTTTCAAACCAGAAACCGAGATCCAGATGTGAGAGCTAAAATCCCCCTAGAGCTAGTTCACACAGATTCAGCGGGACCAATCCAAACTGAGTCTAAAGATGTCTAAAGATGGGTACAGATATGCACTTTCATTCACCAGTGCAGTTTTTGTGTATTTCTTGAAGAGTAAAAGTGATACAGTACTAGCAACAGAAAGGTTTCCTGCTGATACCGCCCCATATGGCAAGGTTAAATGCTTTAGATCTGACAACACTACTGAATTTACAGGAAAAGGTTACCGGACCTTACTCATTAAAAATGGGATCCATCATGAAACATCAGCACCTTACTCCCCACACCAAAATGGAACTGCTGAGCGCACACTTTTTGACATGGCGAGATGTATGTTAATAGAAAGTAGTTTGCCAAAACATTGTGGACTTATGCAGTCCAGACGGCCAGTATAGTGAGGAACCAATGCTTTAATAAACGCACGGGGCAGACACCAGTCCAAACTTGTCTAGAATGCAACAATTTGGTTCACAGTGTTTTGTTTATAAACAAGACAAGAGAAAACTAAATCCAAGATCTGAAAAATGTGTTTTTATCGGGTACGACAAACACAGTCGTGCAAACATTGTCTACTTTCCTGACAGTCAGAAGGTGCAGAAGCACAGATTAGTAAGGTTGTAGAACAGCAGAGCCAGACCAACTTAACACCGGAGGATGATGACTTCATACAGTATAGGTCCAGAAGTCCAATGTGTGAAATGTACAATCGATATTTTTCTTTACTGTGAACATTTTCTGTCAAACAACATTTATCAGTGTAAGAGAATCAGAATAAGAAGCAGGATTGTCACACTGCTTCTGATTCTGAGGAAGACCTCACACCAGCAGGATGTGCAAAGTCACACGTGTCTGTGAGCGACTCATTCAATTATCTACATGCTGTCAATTCAAGCAGCAGGACACAGACGGTCAAACAGCATGAAGAATGGTTGGCTGTCACTCCATGAATTCCACATTGCAGGGTTCACTTTAAATAAAATAACACATTTTTGGTTTAAGGGTTTAACTTTGGTTTAAGCAGGAAGGAGAAAGAAGACGTGGTGGTTTTTGATTGTGATCCAGATATGGAAATGTTTTCAGGATTATTTTTAAGTTAGAGAAGTATGTTAACACTTTAGGAAACTGAGCAGCCACTTTTCCATTCTACAGTTCTGTCTCTACTCTGCTAGACTTGAGACTCTTTTCTGTTAGTGATAGAACCTGGTACCTGGTGCTTTTCTTTAGTTTAAGCTCCTTTTCCACACTGTAAAAAAGGATTTTGGTGGGTGATAAATAAAACTCATGCAAAATGATTAACTTTTACTGAAAGTAAAAATGTCAATTCTATCCACACTACCTTTTTTTAACAGTAACATCTGCAGCACTAAAACATGTCATAAAAAAGTCATTTGCATGCGTGAGATTTAAATCCTCTCTGAGTGCTTTAACATGTTGCTGTGTATCATATGAAAAATGCAAATATTAAAGTCTATCACAAGATTTAATTGAGCATGCCCCTGTGTAAGTTAATGTTCTCATAGGCAGGTACTACTGATAACATGTGAGGGGTAGACTTAAGGTTAATAACCCTAAAAAAAAGAAGCTGTGATGAAGGCATGAATGTTTTCAGGCAAACATGTCTGTCTTGTAAACTTTTGCTAAAAGTGAGACACGCCCACAGACACACCCTCACAGTGCAAAAGATAAGAAAACTCTCGGGCACAGAATCTCACGCCTGAAGACCTCCCACGACATGAAAGAATGATTCATTTCAAAATATATCTATCTATAATGTAAAGTTTTATTTTTTAATGCCCCAAACTCTCAAATAAATATTGGCAAAACAATTGTGGTTAACGTCACAAAGTAAGAACATGTAGACCAATCAGAGGCCTGCAGTCTGATGATGTCATGCATAGCATTGCTTCAGCTTGTTTGGAACCTTGCCAGAGGAGGAACAAAAAAAGTACCAGGTACTATCTAATGGAAAAGCAAAAGAACCCTAACCCGTGCTGTGCTGAGGTCACATGGTCAGTTCTGAGGTCACATGGTCAGCTAATAATGAACATGTGACAATGGCACAAATAAAATGCAACTATCCCTTTAAAGTTGACACTAACATGTAATGTCATTGTGAGGAGAGCAGCATCTCTCCCGGATGTCCCGCGCACAGCAGAGGGGGGAGGGGAGGAGGAGGATGGGAGGGGCAGACTGACAGACTGGGGTCCAACAGCACCCCCCCCCCCCCCCCCGAAACACTCCAGACCCCCCTCATGTCCGCCCGTGCTCTCTCTCTCTCCGGTGAAACAGGAAGCGAGGCTCGGTGAAGTTAACGGGCTCAGTGACTGAGCAGCGCGGGAAGTCCGGTCGCGGTGCGGTTCTTGTGTTTCCTCCGGGTTTTGGGCTGTGACGGTACCGCGGGAAACATTGCTTGGTGTGGCTGCATCGGGGAGAAGGCTCGGGAGGAGGTGAAACTGCGGGACGTGATGAACGAGAGAAAAGCGGCGCCAGAGGACGTGATATCAGGTAAGAAAGAGACGCAAACACGCCTCTGCGCTGCGCTATTCTCCGCAGTTCTGCGACATGACGCACATACGCACTTTGGCGCGGTCTTGCGCTGTTTCTGTTCACACGTGCTCCACTGCAGTGCAGCGAGGTTGTGAGCGTGAGGAGGCCGGGAGGAGACTCTGTCTGCCCGGCCTGGCTCTTCAAGGACAGCCGCAGTGCCCGGGACACCCCCCCCCCCCCGGTCCTGGACCTGCCCCCCCGGGCCTGGACCTCCTCATATATGTTATAGTAACAGTGTATCGTGTGCTTGTTCATGTTAGAGAACATAGACTTTGTTCCTCTGGATGTGAGCTCAGTCTGGTCACATGGTCTGTCCCATCACTGCTGCGACTCAATGCAGCAAAACTGGGTTAGTGTCAGCAGGGCCTGTCCTCACTGTCCTCACGCTGTGTCCTCTCTGTCCTCACGCTGTGTCCTCACTCACTCATGTCTGTCTCACTCTGTTAGTCTTTAGTGTGGTGCGGTCGATGGTTTATTTGTTTCTTTCTTCTTTCTCTGACTCACAAACTGACTTTAATGATCATCTATAGGTCTGATAATAAGACAGGGGTGTGTGTGTGTGGGGGGGGGGGTCTGCCCTGCTGCAGTGCACTCACTCATTCATTCATTCATTCATTGTCTACAGCTTCAAACTTCATGATTTTGCATCAGCCTAATTTCTCCTCAGCATGAGTTTGGACGTTGGTCCAGGTCACAGTCTTCTGTCTGGGCCTGGCAACACAGTTCACTACCATAAAGACCTGGTGATGTCCTGCAGGGACGGAAGCTAAACACCAGACTCAGTGGGAAGACTTGTGACGCCTGGAATACCTTCTGACATCCTGCAAACAGATGAAACCATGAAAAGTTAACCTTACTCTCTGACCCTGGAACCAGCAGGAGACGACCACCCTGGCTCTGCTGTCAATGGACACACACTGAAAAAGTGATTGTATCCACTTTAAAGAATGCTAGTCAATGAAATCTATGCAAGCGTACTATTCTGTGATTATGTTAGAAGCTTTATCTCACTGTTTGGACGGCCTTTTCAAACTGGACATTGAAGTTTTCTCATGTTTCTGAACCAAATTCCTTTGAGAAAAGGGCGGATTTAAGGGCACAGGAGCTGCTGGTTTGGGACACGCCCATCACATTTAAACATTTGACATTTGAACTTGGACGTGGAGGCAGCAGTACGTCATCACACGTGTGGAGTGATGTAATATAGCTGACGTTCACTGTGGACTTTGGTGAAAGGGAAGTGGTTTACAAAGTGACAAACTCCAGATCTCCTTGGTGAGATTAACTGGACATGATTTCTGTTGGATCATTTCTCTACACGCTGCTTTATCCTCACATCCAAGTGATGATGTTTATGACGAGGATCCAGTTCATAATCTGCACTGTATGCAGCCAAGTTTCACTTTGGTGAAATGAGACTTTACAGCATTTAATAGGTGTATGTATATTAATATATATATATATATATATATGTATTCATACCACAACTGAACGTTTGAAGAAAATATAATGCCTTATTATTTAGAATTAGGCTATTCTTGATGTAAATGCAGCCGTTCAAGGTGCACAATTGATTTATTACGGTATTTACGTTATTGCATAATCCATGTCTTGGCGCAATTTCACACCGGTGTATCGCCCACCCCTACTCTCTGGTATCATGGCTACCGGACGGCAACGGAGCTCAAAAGTGTGGGAGCATTTTAAGAAAACAAAAGAAAACGGTGTGCAATGCGATATCTGCAAGACAGAACTTGCCTTTCACGGCAGCACAAGTGCGATGCACGAGCACCTGAAAAGGAAGCACGTTGTGGCTGACAACGACGATGAAGAGGGACCGTCGTCTCTGACGCTAACTGGCTAGTTAGCTGCTCACTACTTACTCATATTGATAGCTGTAAACGTTAACATTAGCGATTACGATTTGATTCATTAGCCTTAGCACACATTTCATGTGTTTTCTCTAACGTTATAACAGTGTAGTAACAGTGTAGTAACAGTGTAGCAACAGCCGTTTGTTATATTTGAGTCAGTGAGAACAAAACTTTAATAATTCCTCAGGTGCCGACCTCATTGTAGTTATGTTTGATGCCAAAGAAAAATGAAAGAAAAACCTTAAGTTAGGCCAGTGCCATATCCGTTTACTCAGCTGTTTGCACTTTATGCTACAATTGTTTGTTGCTACAAGCATATTTTATTAAAGGTTTAATGAACTATCATCTTAATTGTCTTCATTTTTAGTTAGCATATATCTGAAGCACTTCAAGCTGAAAGCTAATGATTGTTGTATAAGAGCAGCTGCATGCTGGTGCGATAAACGCTATGTTATACATTCAATTACGTATGATCCGATTAGTCGACTAATCGGAAATAATAGTCGGTGATTAGTCGACTATCAAAATAATCGTTTGTGGCAGCCCTAGTGTGTGATGGTTTAATTTAATAGAAATCTATCTGGACACAGTATCTGACAAGAGAATTAAAAGATGTCAGATAGGGAAAAACATCAGGATATAATCTCCATTTCCTACTTTAATTTCCTTCTTTAAAGAGACGCACTGATGTATGGTGATGTTATTATAATATATAATATATATAATATCCTAGAACATGTGTTGTGTATGGTGTGGTGAAGTGTAACATTGACCACAGTGTAGTCCTGAAGACACATTCTTGTTTTTAAATGATATGTCACCACTGATGAACACATGATTTATTGTTGTCCACATCACCAGCCACAAGTTATGAACATGGACAATATACATTACATTACATTACATGTCATTTAGCAGACGCTTTTATCCAAAGCGACTTACAATGGAATTGAGTACAATCAGCCAGGGGGGGAGTCGAACTTGCGACCATGATGTCTTTTGCACACAGGGTACCGGTCTTAACCACTGAGCCACTCCACCCCCAATATTAAGTGTTAGTTGGAACACAGGGTGTGGTTATGGTCAACGTCATCATTGTTGTACATAGAATGACGTCATTTGTGCTCATGACACTTTGTATTTATGTGTAAAAATGAGACTACTGTGTATAAGAAGTGGGAGGAGTCCATTTTCAGTGTCATGTCTCTGACAAGAGCCATGTGGAGGAGGTGATGTGTGGAGCAGTGGGAGTTTACAGGATGGGGGAGGGGCAGCTTGCGGGTGTTACATAGAACAGAGGGAGGGGCGGAGGAAATGGTGCTCATTTGAAAAACAAACATTGTTAGGAAGTCTAAATTGTGACGTGATTGTTGTCTGCAGATATTGTCGAAAAATCTTTCTCTGAGACCATTTCTTCATTTGAACAGTCCAGGTTTGTTTTGCTTTAATGTAAGCTGTGAGTACAAGGAGTGTATAATAATATAATAATATAGTAATATAATAATATAACAATATAATAATATAATAATACAATCATGTAGTAATATAATATAGCAATATAATAATATAGTAATATAATTATATAATAATAACATAATAATATAGCAATATAATAATATAGTAATATAATTATATAATAATAACATAATAATATAGTAATATAACAATATAATAATTTAGTAATATGATAATATAGCAATATAATAATATAGTAATATAACAATATAATAAAATAGTAATATAATAATTTAGTAATATAATAATATAACAATATAATAATATAATAATACAATAATTTAGTAATATGATAATATAGCAATACAATAATATAACAATATAATAATATAGTAATATAACAATATAGTAATATAATAATTTAGTAATATAATTATATAACAATATAATAATACAATTATTTAGTTATATAATAATATAGCAATATAATAATATAGTAATATAATAATATAATAATATAACAATATAATAATACAATAATTTAGTAATATAGTAATATAACAATATAATAATATAATAATATAGTAATATACAATATAATAATATAATAATACAATAATATAGTAATATAACAATATAATAATATAGTCAGTCAGTCATCATCTACCGCTTTATCCTCTGCCAGAGGGTCACGGGGGGTGCTGTGCCAATCTCAGCTACATCGGGCGATAGGCGGGGTACACCCTGGACAGTTCGCCAGTCCATCGCAGGGCCACACACAGATAGAGACAAACAACCATTCACTCTCACACTCACTCCTATGGTCAATTTAGAGTGTTCAATTTACCTATCCCCACATTGCATGTTTTTGGACTGTGGGAGGAAGCCGGAGAACCCGAAGAGAACCCACGCACACACGGGGAGAACATGCAAACTCCATGCAGAAAGGCCCTTGTTCCAACCGAGGCTCGAACCCTGGTCTTCTCGCTGCAAGGCGAGAGTGCTAACCACTACACCACCGTGTGGCCCATAATAATATAGTAATATAATAAATTAGTAATATAATAATATAATAATATAATAATACAATAATTTAGTAATATAATAATATAGCAATATAATAATATAGTAATATAACAATATAATAATATAGTAATATAATAATATAGTAATATAATAATATAGTAATATGATAATATAGTAATATAACAAGCAGAGGCTTCACAGGGATGGTCGTTGGTGGTTTCAGAGTATTTATTTAATTTATTTCAAATTAATTTTCATTTACATCAAAATGAATTTCGGTGGGAGACGTTTCACAAACTCAACATTCCATTTCATTCCATTCCGATTCCTTGGGTCACATTTTGATTTTGAAATGAACACTAAATATTCTACTGTCGTGTGCCAGGAAAAGTTAAAGGTAAAGTGTTTGCATTAACTATTATTTAAGCTAAACTTGCAATGTCCTGGTATAAGCTGAAAAGGTTCAGTAGCTGTCGGTGGAACATCCTGCCCTCTGACCTTGCCATACCTTCAATGGCTTGGTCTAACTTTTGGCATCACTACAGTGGAAACAGGAGTTTTCTTACAAACCCAGAAGAAACAAAAGTTGCTTTCACTCAGACAAAATTATGCAAGGAAGCTGATCTGTGGAGTGACAGCTGATCTGTGGACTGACAGCTGATCTGTGGAGGGACAGCTGATCTGTGGAGTGACAGCTGCGTTCACACCTGCAGACAATCTCCAGCAGTAAGAACGTGTGTGTGTGTGAGAATTGAGAGTAGCTGAGTCAATCAAAGCACTCCTTCAGCTCTTTGTGATGATGTCAACATATGTGCACTGGGAAGTGTAGAACTACTCGGATGGTTACTTGAAGGATGGATTTACGCCTAAATATAGAGTGTGAGACCTCCTCTGAATGTGGCTTTTCTGACCTTATCTGAAGACATTCTTCAGCCGACACCCTCATCTTGTTTTAGCCAAAGCTTTATCACCACTCTCATATTGTCCATGTGATCACGGGTCAAGGAAAGTGTTTGATTTGTGCGTCCACATACATACAGACTCGGGGTTGACACAGTAACACATCAGCTGTTTTATTTAGGGATGGCTCGATATACCACTCTTTGTGTACAGTACAACTCGTGTCCAATGATTTCAAAAAACCAGCGACAAAAAAAAAGATTCTTGAAAATGAAGGACATAATACTGGGAAACAGATAAACCATTTTAACCAACGAGTGAACTTCATAATGCGGTCGAAAGACTTTTTTCAACCACCGTTGTTTTTGGCCTGTGTTTAGTGAAGCTTTCATATTTAAAGGGGACATATTATACCCTATTTCCCACAAGTTAAACTAGTTCCCTGGTGTCCTAATGAACATGTCTGTGACATGCTTTGGTCAAAATACCATAAGGATGAAGCACCATAGCAGTTCAATAACCCTGCTAAACCCGCCCCTTTCAGAATGCTCGGTTTTGTGCATGGTCCCTTTATTTGCAAATGAGACACAGGCAAACACACACCCACTTCTTCCAGGGGGTTTCTGATTTGTCCTTTTTACTGCGCTCACTCACTCAGCTCCTGTTCCCTCCGCTCATTCCTCTCCCCCTCCCTCCACTAGTTCTCTGACAATATCAACATGGCAGCGAGAGTGTCATCACAGGAAGAGACGTCCGACACAAGGATCAAGCCGAACACTGACCAACTGTAAATCAGTTGGCAAAAAAGACTTAACAATCCTAAAAATGTTGGTTAATCTTAGACAATTACCAGGGAAATGCCTAAAATCTCAATATTTAAGCATTTAAGCGCTGTATTCTGTGCTCCGGTCATGGAGGACGTACTGAACAAATATGTTTAATTAGGACGTGTCAGAATGGTCAGTTATGACCTCTATTTGACCTTTTCTTAAAAATGTGTGTGTTTGTACGTCGGTGAAATACGTTCGCTGACTAAATACAATAAGTAATTGCTGTATTTGGCCTGTTGGCTAACTTTAGCAGTGTTAGCTTCCTGCCATTGTTTGTGTATATCAGGGTGGCGGTTTTTCAAATGACATATCAGATTTGTGGTGTTGAATGACTTGATGCGGCATCCTCCTCGCATTACCTCGGCTTTGCAAGTATTGCACACTGCTTTTCGAGTTTCTTCTTTGGACACCGTGAAAAACGCCCACACCGCTGACATTTTTTCTCCTCTTCAGTTCAACACACCACAATCCTATGCGGTGTTTGCGTCACTGACACTGTCACGTGCCCAAACAAATGCCACATGGCCTCCCCCTCCCTCTCCCTCTACCGCCACACGTACACAAACAGCAACTAGACGGGTATAAACATCGGTTGTTAAAAATTGCTCTGTTTTACTCATCAGACCGATGCCGATATGTTAAAAAATGACAAACATCGGCCGATACCGATATTAATGCCGATATATCGTGCATCCCTACATACGACGTCTATTTTTGTCCTCTCTGGATAAATTGTTGAAAACCCTTTTCAGTAATCAGGGTCCATCCAAGCTCGGCTTTTTTCCATTCCAGACGTGCAGGAAGGAAAGCCATTGTTCAGCAGAGAGCTTTAAGGCATTTCCTCAGAGTGCATCCAACACTCTTCCCTCTCCAGGAACCAGTCCTGCTCTCTGTCTGTGACATCTGTGTTCATTGTTTCTTTGTTGTCATGAACACTGCGCCACTGTGGCTGTGAACTGGAACGTCGTCTACTTCTGTATAATCATGCAAAATAAACCCACGAATATCAAACACAGAGAAATAGATCTAAAATCAAGTCAATAATAACTGTAATTAAAACACCAAACAGGCTTTTACATTGAAGGCAATACAGTAAATACTGTGATAATAACAACCCAATGTCTTATTATTACTATTATAAAAAAATACTGCTAGCAAACATATTTAGTATTAAATTGTGGGCCGCATGTTATCGATTGGGGGGGGCCGCATATGGCCCGCAGCCCGCCAGTTTGACACCACTGCTCTAAGTGATAATGATTTCAAAAGCTACCGTCATATCATATCATATCATATTATATCATATTATACCATACCATATCATATCATATTATACCATACCATATCATATCATACCAAATCATACCATATCATATCATACCATACCATATCATATCATATCATATCATATCATATCATATCATACCATATCATATCATACCATATCATATCATATCATATTATATCATATTATATCATATTATACCATACCATATCATATCATATCATATCATATCATATTATACCATACCATATCATATCATACCATATCATATATCATATCATATTATATCATATTATACCATACCATATCATATACCATACCATATCATATCATATCATACCATATCATATATCATATCATATCATATCATATCATATTATATCATATTATACCATACCATATCATATCATATTATATTATACCATACCATATCATATAATACCAAATCATACCATATCATATCATATCATATCATATCATACCATACCACATCACTGTCCTCCACTCTCTGGACGCAGATGACCAGATATTAACCCACAGCACAGTTCTGAAAGTCACTATGTTAAACAGAGCAGCAGCAGCAGCAGTAACAGCAGCAGCAGCAGTAACAGCAGCAGCAGCTGTAACAGCAGCAGCAGCAGTAACAGTAGCAGCAGCTGTAACAGCAGCAGCAGCTGTAACAGTAGCAGCAGCAGCTGTAACAGTAGCAGCAGCTGTAACAGCAGCAGCAGTAACAGCAGCAGCAGCAGTAACAGCAGCAGCAGCAGCAGCAGTAACAGTAGCAGCAGCTGTAACAGCAGCAGCAGCAGCAGCTGTAACAGCAGCAGCAGTAACAGCAGCAGCAGCAGCAGTAACAGTAGCAGCAGCAGTAACAGCAGCAGCAGCTGTAACAGCAGCAGCAGCAGTAACAGCAGCAGCAGCGACACATTGTCTGTGCTGTTGCCTCATGAAAGTGATGATCTGCAGTTTGCTACAGTGAATGTAATGAGCTGGAGCTTGTGAAGGTTTCATCACACCAACATTCTCTGTGAGTGTATGAACATGTTTATAACTGCATTAGCATTAGCATTAGCATTAGCATAGCCAGGCCTCAGGTCAAACGATGCAGTACATTTTTCAATCCACACACACACACACACACACACACACACACACACTGATTGTTCATGCTGTTTAGAACTGACCACTTCAGTTTTGTAATGTTTATTTATGGCCTCACGGGTCACGCCCATCAGCTTCACTGGTAAGGAGCTGCACTTTAAAGCAAACATGTCATATTATTATATTATTATATTATTGTTATTACATGTTATTTGACGTGGCTGAGATTTGGTTACTTTTCCATTTAAAAATGATAATTGTGACAATGACAATTACAATTTCTATAAAACAGTGCATTTGTATGTAAATGTTTGTGTTAAAAAAAGGATGCGTCTGTGTGTGTGTGTGTGTGTGTGTGTGTGCCTGCCTCACACCTGCCTGACAACTACAGAATTTTGAGTCCAGTGAATGAATGAATGAATTGTGTGGTCACCAACAGTGACATCATTGTTACATAATGTCACTGTGTCATTCTCACCGCCTGGTTGCCTTGAGTGGGAGGAGCATCTTATTGTTCCTGCTAATTTGCATAATAGTCCCTGGTCTTTCACTCTGCAGTGGGAATGAGCCTTTAAATAAAAAATGTAACCCTCACAGAGTCTGAACTTTTCAAACATTGTTAGAGGCAACAAACAAAGTCTGTGTCTCTTCTATTTATTATATTCACAATTTTTATTCAATGCTTTGCTCCATAATAACGTCAGAAAATAGTGAAAATGTTTCCGACGACATTTTCATCCATCCATCCATCATCTACCGCTCTATCCTCCACCAGAGGGTCGCGGGGGGTGCTGTGCCAATCTCAGCTACATCGGGCGATAGGCGGGGTCACACCCTGGACAGTTGGCCAGTCCATCGCAGGGCCACACACACACACACACACACAGATAGAGACAAACCACCATTCACTCTCACACTCACTCCTATGGTCAATTTAGAGTGTCCAATTTACCTAATCCCCACATTGCATGTTTTTGGACTGTGGGAGGAAGCCGGAGAACCATTTCATTTACAGAACTCTTTCCTCTGTGTTCAGATGTTTAGTGTGTTCAGTGTGGTTGTGTTGTGGCGGAGACGGCAGTTGTTGGTCCACTGTTGTCTCGTTTATTTGTGTCACTAAAATGAATCTGAATGAAAGATTTCAAACACAAAACTTCCTGATAAACAATGTTGTTGACCTCTGCAGGATGAATCGGTTTCATCAGTCCTAAGAACTCGCTCAGACCTTCTTCTGTAGCTGAGTGGAATCATTTCACTGTAGTTTTATAAGGTGCTCGATAATTTCAAGGCTAAACGTGTTCTTGTGTCTGATATGTGTTGTTTTCTTTCTAACGTCAATGAAGAAGAATCATCAATGACTCGTGTGATAATCACTAATAAACATGATCATATCATCACCATAGTACAGTGTAATAACGATACAATTATTAAACATTATGACATCATATATTTCTGTCATGAATCATCAGCATCATACAGAAATATGAGGATATTATTTGTGTTACAGCAGAATTTGACCACATTTATCGTCAATGTCATTGTTTCTAACATGTAAATATACTCCATTTAACATGAAAAGGCCAAAAAATAAAGCAGCTGTTAATAAACAGTACATTATATTGACAGTGTACACGAGATAAATATCTATATCTATATGAGGATATTATTCATATCACTCACACTCGTATGTTTTGTTGTGTGGCCGCGCCACACGCTCGTATCACAGCTGTTCATTCACAGTGAAGTGTATCATATATCTATAATGTAATAATAATAATAATAACGATAATACGCTTTATTAATGCACGGCCACGTGATGATCAGTACAGCTGCTGTTTACAATCATGAGCACAGTAACAGAAATCACTTTACTCGTCATGATGACATTTTTATGGCCGTCGTGGGGAATAAAAAAGTTCAGGTTGGAAAGGTGATTTTGGGATTGGGCTTGTGAGGCCAGGGAGAGCCGGGGCTGGAGCCTAGCCACAGGTGGTCTGTAATTCTGCACCGTAATTGCCTGGAAGAGAGTATTATGGGTCTTCAGACCACTCATCCACTCCGTAGGGGTGGACGAGAATAAAGGATGAGTGAGGTGGGAAAATAGGACGGATACTGCGACGTCCCGCCGCGAGACAATTCTACCAGACACTTACAGTACGTCGAGGGAGTGTTGTTATTGTGCGGATTCAAAGAATGCTTTCTGTGAACGCTATTAAGCCAGACTAATGAAAATGATGGGAGCAAATGGAGAGATAATCTCCAATTCAACTGAAGGGTGATTGTGTTTAAAGACAGGTGCAACAGCGATTGCTGCTCGTCCAATCAAGCTGTCAGTCTGCAGCTCTGACAGGAGGCCACCAAAGTTCAGCTGAAGGAACGCTGTAGTCACAACCGTTTCTCAACGAGCAACCTTTATTTTCATCATCAATTCATCTACTGATTATTGTCTCCATTAATCCAGCACCTGTAAAATGAATTGAGTCCATTATTAGTATTAACGTCCATGTTCTGTTTTATTTTGACACACATGATGACACAATAAAGCACATTAAAGTAAATGTGTATCCTTGTTTATGCAGATTAACGTACAAACACAAGGTTTGGATTCATCTATGATGGAACTGAGATTTTTCTTTCATTCGAGTCCACATGATAAAGCGTTGTTTCTGTGCAGATGCCATGGCAAATCCTTCTCCAGCGAAGAGCATGGGTGACCCTGGGATCACTCCACTGTCTCCCTCACACACTCAGGTAACACACACACACACACACACACACACACACACGTGCTTGTGCTGTGTTGTTTCCCAGACCTTAGTTTGGTTTCTGATTGTCTCACAATAACTCAACAGAGCAGCCAAGAAAATAATGATATAATGAAGAAAATGACAGAAACATCTAGGGCTGCAACTAACCAGAGAAACCAGAAAATATTCACATTCAAGAAGCTGAAAAATGACAGAAAGTAGAAAATATTCACATTTAAGAAGCTGAAAATGACAGAAAGTAGAAAATATTCACATTTAAGAAGCTGAAAAATGACAGAAAGTAGAAAATATTCACATTTAAGAAGCTGAAAATGACAGAAAGTAGAAAATATTCACATTTAAGAAGCTGAAAATGACAAAGTAGAACATATTCACATTTAAGAAGCTGAAAATGACAGAAAGTAGAAAATATTCACATTCAAGAAGCTGAAAAATGACAGAAAGTAGAACATATTCACATTTAAGAAGCTGAAAATGACAGAAAGTAGAAAATATTCACATTCAAGAAGCTGAAAAATGACAGAAAGTAGAACATATTCACATTTAAGAAGCTGAAAAATGACAGAAAGTAGAAAATATTCACATTTAAGAAGCTGAAAATGACAGAAAGTAGAAAATATTCACATTTAAGAAGCTGAAAATGACAAAGTAGAACATATTCACATTTAAGAAGCTGAAAATGACAGAAAGTAGAAAATATTCACATTCAAGAAGCTGAAAAATGACAGAAAGTAGAACATATTCACATTTAAGAAGCTGAAAATGACAGAAAGTAGAAAATATTCACATTCAAGAAGCTGAAAAATGACAGAAAGTAGAACATATTCACATTTAAGAAGCTGAAAATTAAAGAAAGTAGAAAATATTCACATTTAAGAAGCTGAAAATGACAGAAAGTAGAAAATATTCACATTTAAGAAACTGACAAATGACAGAAAGTAGAAAATACTCACATTTAAGAAGCTGAAAATGACAGAAAGTAGAAAATATTCACATTTAAGAAGCTGAAAAATGACAGTAAGCAGAAAATATTCACATTTAAGAAGCTGAAAATGACAGAAAGTAGAAAATATTCACATTCAAGAAGCTGAAAATGACAGAAAGTAGAAAATATTCACATTCAAGAAGCTGAAAATGACAAAGTAGAAAATATTCACATTCAAGAAGCTGAAAAATGACAGAAAGTAGAACATATTCACATTTAAGAAGCTGAAAAATGACAGAAAGTAGAAAATATTCACATTTAAGAAGCTGAAAATGACAGAAAGTAAAAAATATTCACATTAAAGAAGCTGAAAATGACAGAAAGTAGAAAATATTCACATTCAAGAAGCTGAAAATGACAAAGTAGAAAATATTCACATTCAAGAAGCTGAAAAATGACAGAAAGTAGAAAATATTCACATTTAAGAAACTGACAAATGACAGAAAGTAGAAAATACTCACATTTAAGAAGCTGAAAATGACAGAAAGTAGAAAATGACAAAGTGGGTTTAAAAATACCTCTCAAACTAAACAACTGCTCTCTCTCTCTCTCGATTTACTGGATGAAAACACTGAAAGTGTGTTTGCACATTGAACCTTTGTTATCATTATTATTGAATCATATATGAATGAGCATGAATTGTAGAGTAACACTAGTGTTGTCTGTCTGTCCATCAGAATGACACCGAGCAGGTGCAGACGCAGCAGTCCTTTGTGGTGGTCGTGGCCATTGACTTTGGAACCACGTCCAGCGGCTACGCCTACGCCTTCACTAAAGAGCCAGAGTGCATTCACACCATGAGGTGAGTCAGCACCACACTGCACACACACACACACACACACATCATCATCATCATCATCAGATCAGGAAAGCCTACAGGATTGATTTTGAATCAGAAATCTTACTATGATTTCTAGAGGTGTTCATAAAACCAGCTTTAAAAGTGTGATGTTACTCTGTACATGTTCTGCAGAACACTGCACACAGATGATCTCATATACTGTAAAAAGTGGAAACTAAATCTCCACTTATAATAACAATAATGTTACGTCCACAACACAAACAGATTCATTTGTGAGATTGCAGGTCACAGAGGTGTGTGTTTGTCCAGCGTTCTGTCGCCATGTTTCCTCTGCACAGCTGCCCTGACTGTGTAAACAGTGTCCACCATCTTTGCTAACAGTTACGCTAACAGGCTGAGGACAGCGATGACAGAATGTAGTTTTCAAACTGATGTGGGGAGGGTCAAGACCTGCCTCTCAGTGAGGGTGGGCGGAGCCGGGAAAAGCTCCGCCTGTTTGACTGGCAGCAGGTCTGTCTGTGAATAACATGAGATGAAAATGACTGTGGTGTGAAAACGTTGTGACTTCCTGAACAAACATGAAAACATTTGAATAACACTGACATTATTCTGTTTACTTGTATATTACTGTATGTATATCTGTCGCTTTACTGTCGACAGCTTCATCTGTTTACGATGTGTAAACTATGAGCAGAAATATTAGCGTCAGTCTGAACGCTTAGTGACGGAGACCGTGAACCCTCTGAGCTGATAGCCTAGCCTAGCCTAGCTTAGCTTAGCCTTCACGTGATAGCTATCAGCTTGTTTGTAGCGCTCTGAATCTGTGACGGTTAATGATGGGAACTTTATACTGCACAAAAACAACCTGTGTCATTTACAGGTCTTTGAGTGCAAGTGCATTCTGGGAGTTGTTGTTGTTCATCTACATGAGCCAAAAATACATTTTGCTGCCTTTCTCGGCCAAGAAGGAACTTGCTTCAAATATTATTTCACATTTCTACTTCACAGATGACTTTTAATAAGCATTCATCTTTCCAGCTGTGAATTATTATATATATGTACAGTATATATATACATATATGTGTGTGTGTGTATATATATGTATGTATATATACACACACATATATATATACATATACATATATATGTGTGTGTATATATATGTATGTATATATACACACACACATATATATACATATACATATATGTGTGTGTGTATATATATGTATGTATATATATACACACATATATACATATACATATATGTGTGTATATATGTATATGTGTATATATACACACACATATATATACATATACATATATATGTGTGTGTGTATATATATGTATGTATATATATACACACACATATATATATAATAATTCACCGCTGGAAAGATGAATGATTATTAATATACATATATATATATATATATATATCCTTTAATTATGTATTGATGACTGATTTGCCTTCCTTTAGGCGCTGGGAGGGTGGAGACCCTGGTGTGTCCAATCAGAAGACCCCAACCACCATCCTGCTGACTCCAGACAGGAAGTTCCACAGTTTTGGTTATGCAGCTCGTGACTTCTACCACGACCTCGACCCGAGCGAGTCCAAACACTGGCTCTACCTGGAAAAATTCAAAATGAAGCTCCACACCACTGCAGTAAGGCCACACACAACTATGATGTTTCTGCTGCTGCTGCTGCTGCGTCTGCTGCTGCTGCTGCTGCTGCTGCTGCTGCTGCTGCCGCCGCCTGTGTTTGGACCCCATGTGCTTCCCATGTGTGGTCCAAACACGTCCATGTTACTAAAAACCAGACCAGACCAGCATCATTTGCCCATGGTGGTACCCTGGAAAGAGTATGAAGTGGGTGGGGCTACCATGGAAACTAGGGGTGGGAATCTTTACGATTACAATTCAGCCGGCTGCTAATGTTTGGAGCACATGTGACATTAGCCTCCATACAGATTTCCTTCTGTTCTGGTTTCTCGTTGAGTGTCAGAGAAATATCGTCACTTCTTTGTCATGTGATCTCCATAAAGTGTCCGGGTGATGGTGCTCTGCACTTCAGAGATCTTCCATAATGAAAACTACAGCCCAGATATAACATGGACACACTGGCTGAGAGGAGACATGTGGATGTTATGTGTTACAGCACGAGTATCAGGAAAATAACCCTGATCCTGTTTTCTGCACTTCAGCATTTGAGTGGGAGTGGCTTGTGTTGAACAATAGTAGAAGTATACAGTAATGGTATGATGTTTTTATCCTCTCTGTTTCCAGAACCTGTCCATCGACACAGATCTTCACGCAGCCAATGGGAAGCGAGTGAAAGCTCTGGATATCTTTGCATATGCACTGGCCTTCTTTAAGGAGCAAGCACTCAAGGTAACAAACACCTTCTTTGTTATATTACACTTTTCTTTTCAGTAGAATAACAGTCTATTCCCAGGCACATGTATGAAAGGACACAGATTTAGAACTGGTATTTTCTGTGTTCGATTGCTCGTCCCTCAGGAGCTGAGTGATCAGACGGGCGGTGACTTTGATAACAACGATGTCAGATGGGTGATCACAGTTCCTGCCATCTGGAAAATGCCTGCCAAGCAGTTCATGAGGGAAGCTGCTTACAAGGTCAGTCACATCTGTGGCTATGGCTTCACTATGGAAAGTGCAAACATTTTGAGATTTTACGTCTGCAAATATAAAGAATGACATCATTGACACAGACGGGGGACGTCTTCATGGACGACAACAGAAAACTCCTGTGGTCGTGTACGGTGGGATGGGTGTGATGACACACATGATAGTCTGACCTGTGTTTGTGTGTGAGTCACTCACTATCATTACAGCTGCTGCTCACTGGGTGTGGCTGTCTGCAGAGAGAGGACAGACAGACAGACAGACAGACAGACAGACGCAGCTGCACATTGTGTGTGTGTGTGTGTGTGTGTGTGTGTGTCCAGCACAGCAACCTTTTATTCCATCTTTTCATTTTCACAGTGAGATTTACAGTATCGTCAATACTGTAGTGAGACAGCTGCCGTAAGAATTTGACATGTTTATACACATGTGGATAGAAAATAACACTGTAATACAATACTGTATAGGTTATATCATCTACAGTATACAGTAGAAATACCGTCTTTTTAACATTTTAGTGCTTTAATCACACGACCTTATACAACTTCATAAAACTTCATAATATCAAAATAGAACAAATTGTATTTTGGAGGTTGCCACGCCCTTGAATCCACTTTGCAATTTTTGATGACTAAACGTGTACTCGGGGGAGTTTTCCTCAGAAACATCACTCTCACCTTCATCTTCAGTGAAAACGTGTGTGTGTGTGTGTGGGGGAGGGGGCTACTCTAAACACAAATCAATATGTCAGTGACGTCTGTATTAGTAAATTATGCTGCTCACGCTTTCACACCAAAGTCCATAGATAAAATTAGTGATTTTACAAAAAAATGGCACACAGTGATAGTTGATCCTCTGCTGCCTCCATCAGTAAATCTGTGTACGTTTAAATGTCTTATTTTATGACTTTGATGTTCAGATTAAGCCCTTTGACACAAACTTTCCAAATAAGGCAGCAGTAGACGAGCAGATGATTCACTGATTTGATCTATGGACTTTGGTGTGGGAGAATGAGTGGTTTATAAAGTGACATACACTATAATAGTTGTATGCTACATTAGGCTAACATACACTATAATAGTTTTATGCTACACTAGGCTAACATGCACTATAATAGTTTTATGCTACACTAGGCTAACATACACTATAATAGTTTTATGCTACACTAGGCTAACATGCACTATAATAGTTTTATGCTACACTAGGCTAACATGCACTATAATAGTTTTATGCTACACTAGGCTGACATGCACTATAATAGTTTTATGCTACACTAGGCTAACATGCACTATAATAGTTTTATGCTACACTAGGCTAACATACACTATAATAGTTTTATGCTACACTAGGCTAACATGCACTATAATAGTTTTATGCTACACTAGGCTAACATGCACTATAATAGTTTTATGCTACACTAGGCTAACATACACTATAATAGTTTTATGCTACACTAGGCTAACATGCACTATAATAGTTTTATGCTACACTAGGCTAACATACACTATAATAATGAATTAGTTTGAATGTGTAGTTCATTGTATTTTTATTGTCATTCCAGTCTACACTTACATGAGAAAGTAAAGGATTCAGTAATCCTTTCTTTCTCATCTAATTCCAGAGCAGACAAACAGGGCGAGGCTGGCTGAGAGCGATCATATGCTCAGTTATTCTCAAACACTATTGATTACAGTTATGAAATGAACATC
Organism: Solea solea; assembly: GCF_958295425.1. NCBI lineage: Eukaryota > Metazoa > Chordata > Actinopteri > Pleuronectiformes > Soleidae > Solea > Solea solea. The sequence continues at coordinate 26,366,284 of NC_081148.1, read as the reverse complement.
AATTCTCTCAGCTGACACTTGGACAGAGAGAGGTTCTGCTTAATTATCAGTGCAGTGATACAGAGTCCAGATGTAGTGATGTAGTTATTTTACCCTGGTCATATCACTGGTGTGTGTGTAAACTAGAGGAGGAAGCAGAGGGTGGAGTCTTAGCTGTTGTATGCAGTGGGGCTGCTGGGTGTGGCCTAAAAGCAGAGAGGAGGTGATTGAAACACATTGAGGTGGAGAGAAAGTGAGCAGAGGTGCAGAGGGGGAGCTGGGTGTCTGCAGTGAGTCAGCATCAAGCAGTGTGGATGATTGGACTCTGACCACTCCTCCTCCTCCTCCTCCTCCTCCTCCTCTGATCACGTCATCCATTTGTTCTCCAGAGGCCATGACACAACCCACATCTGTTGTGATGATGCAGCCCAGCACCACATCTTCTCTGGCTTTGATGTTATTGATGTTATTGATGTTATACCAAAAACAAACATCATTTAGACAAATAATCCAAGCCCTGTGCCGTGTGCCGTGTGCCGTAATCTGTACTAAGAGGTTAAAGTCCACACGTCCATTTAAATCTCACCATGATATTCCACCTCTATTCTCGACACGTTGACTTTAAACTCGTCATGTTTTCTTCATGCGGGGTTCTAGTAGTAGAGAAGTTATAATAGTAGTTATATTAGTAGTAGTAGAGAAGTAATAATAGTAGTAGTTATATTAGTAGTAGTAGAGTAGTTATAATAGCAGTTATATTAGTAGTAGTAGAGTAGTAATAATAGTAGTAGTTATATTAGTAGTAGTAGAGTGGTTATAATAGTAGTTATATTATTAGTAGTAGAGTGGTTATAATAGTAGTTATATTAGTAGAGTAGTAATAATAGTAGTTATATTAGTAGTAGTAGAGAAGTTATAATAGTAGTTATATTATTAGTAGTAGAGAAGTTATAATAGTAGTTATATTAGTAGTAGTAGAGAAGTAATAATAGTAGTTATAATAGCAGTTATATTAGTAGTAGTAGAGTAGTTATAATAGTAGTTATATTAGTAGTAGCAGAGTAGTTATAATAGTAGTTATATTAGTAGTAGTAGAGTAGTTATAATAGTAGTAGTAGAGTAGTTATAATAGTAGTTATATTAGTAGTAGTAGAGTAGTTATAATAGTAGTTATATTAGTAGTAGCAGAGTAGTTATAATAGTAGTTATATTAGTAGTAGTAGAGTAGTTATAATAGTAGTTATATTAGTAGTAGTAGAGTGGTTATAATAGTAGTTATATTATTAGCAGTAGAGTGGTTATAATAGTAGTTATATTAGTAGAGTAGTAATAATAGTAGTTATATTAGTAGTAGTAGAGAAGTTATAATAGTAGTTATATTATTAGTAGTAGAGAAGTTATAATAGTAGTTATATTAGTAGTAGTAGAGAAGTAATAATAGTAGTTATAATAGCAGTTATATTAGTAGTAGTAGAGTAGTTATAATAGTAGTTATATTAGTAGTAGCAGAGTAGTTATAATAGTAGAGTAGTTATAATAGTAGTTATATTAGTAGTAGCAGAGTAGTTATAATAGTAGTTATATTAGTAGTAGTAGAGTAGTTATAATAGTAGTTATATTAGTAGTAGTAGTAGAGTAGTTATAATAGTAGTTATATTAGTAGTAGTAGAGTAGTTATAATAGTAGTTATATTAGTAGTAGTAGAGTAGTTATAATAGTAGTTATATTAGTAGTAGTAGAGTAGTTATAATAGTAGTTATATTAATATTAGTAGTAGTAGAGTAGTTATAATAACATTACATGTCATTTAGCAGACGCTTTTATCCAAAGCGACTTACAATAAGTGCATTTAAACATTTGGGTACAAATAAGAGCTAGAAGTAAGTGCGATTGTTTGTTTTCTTTGTCGTCGTCGTCTTAGTCAAGGTAGAGTCGGAGGTAGAGTCGGTTTGCCGATGCAGAGCGGAGTGGGGTGTAGGTTTTGATCATGTCCTGATCAAAACCTACACCCCAGGTGTGTGTGTAGTAGTTATATTAGTAGTAGAGTAGAGTAGTTATAATAGTTATAATAGAAACTAAAAGATGTATTGGTGAAAGTGTAAACAGAGGCCTGAGAAGGTGCAGGAGTGTTATTTTTATAGAATAAGTTCAGAAGAACACAAAGAATATGGAGAGAGAAAATGATTGAAGACGATGATAACGGAGGATTTCGCCTTCTTCTGTAGTCTGGTCTGGTGTCTCGTGAAAACCCAGAGCAGCTGATCATCGCCTTAGAACCAGAGGCAGCGTCAATCTACTGCCGCAAGCTCCGCCTCCACCAGATGGTGGACCTTGGCACCCAGAACACCCAGAACGGCTTCAGCCCCACTGAAAACGCAGGGAGTGCAACGAGCCAAGGTAAGTCCTGACATGACGCTTTGTTGACCTCTAATGATGCATGTGTTTGATGCCGATGCTTCCTCTCCCGTTTCTTTAGGTCAAACACAAAATGCATGATGGTGTTAATCAGCGCTGCACGATAAACGGTTCAAAAAATCATGATCTTGATTCACTACTACACGTGATCTCATTTCTAAATGACAACGATTCTTCTGCATTTTATTTCATGAGCCGCATCACAATAATAAACACTCCTGTTTTCCTCTCGGCGTTTCCTTCTCTCTCAACATATGAAGCCTTCACATCACATGTTTCAGTGGAGGTGAAGCTCATCTGCAGCTGAGTTTAGAAGCAGCACACAAAACAGGAGAAAGTGGGAGTGAAGGAGAAAAAATCCAAAGTGGAAGGTGATGAAAACCCAGGTGACGAGAATCCCAGCCGAGCCGAGGCTTGCATTCAGCTCATGATCACTTTTGTTGTGTCTCTAACTGTGACGACACTCTGACCAATCAGTGCACGGCAGTCTGACCACGTCACGAGTGGAAACAAAGCCACGACAATAATAATAACAGTTAGCCATGGTCACACTCTTTACTTGAATGTTTCTAATCTTTTGTTCATGAGAAAAAATCACTTCAAGATCTCTGATATAGTTTCTGGGATGACTTTTCCTGTCTTTACAAGCTGTTACATTGATAATCATCATATTTAAACACTAAACACTAAATATTATGAAGTAAATATGATATATTGATTAAAACCCTCTGACTCTCTGACACTCTGACCCTCTGACTCTCTCACCCTCTCACCCTCTGACTCTCTGCCTCTCTGACCCTCTGACTCTGACTCTCTGACCCTCTGACTCTGACTCTCTCACCCTCTGACCCTCTGACTCTCTCACCCTCTGACCCTCTGACTCTCTCACCCTCTGACCCTCTGACCCTCTGACTCTCTCACCCTCTGACTCTCTGACCCTCTGACCCTCTGACTCTCTCACCCTCTGACCCTCTGACTCTCTCACCCTCTGACTCTCTGACCCTCTGACTCTCTCACCCTCTGACCCTCTGACTCTCTCACCCTCTGACTCTCTGACCCTCTGACTCTCTGACCCTCTGACTCTCTGACCCTCTGACCCTCTTACTCTCTCACCCTCTGACCCTCTGACTCTCTCACCCTCTGACTCTCTGACCCTCTGACCCTCTGACTCTCTGACCCTCTGACCCTCTGACCCTCTGACTCTCTCACCCTCTGACTCTCTGACCCTCTGACCCTCTGACTCTCTGACCCTCTGACCCTCTGACTCTCTGACTCTCTGACTCTCACCCTCTGACCCTCTGACTCTCTCACCCTCTGACTCTCTGACCCTCTGACTCTCTGACCCTCTGACCCTCTGACCCTCTGACCCTCTGACTCTCTGACCCTACTTATTATTACTATGAATGACTATTTATTATTTGGGTTCTACGCACCTTGTGCTTGAACCCCAATAATAAAAGTTATTAGTTATTCTTCTTTCTTCTTATTCTTCCTCAAAGTGAATCGCGTTTTGAGGCCCTGAACATGTCCCAAAACACACCAATTTTTGCGATCACATCAGACCTGGTAAAAATGTACGTGTGAAAGTGGTTCAGGGAATGTACGTCAAAAAATGGATGAGGGAGGGGCAAATAACTGCTCCGGCCCCGAAGACGTCTATATGAAAATATTTAATTTGCAAAACAGCGCCCCCCGGTGACAGCAGACAATATGACGTTTGGTATTTGAATGCACATCTCCTAGAGCTCTGGGCGATCACCTTCAAACTTGGCGAGGTCACTGTGGACAAGTTGTCGAGCTTAAATTGCTGAAAGTTTTATAAAATGTCGCATGGCGTATGAGATAGTTGGCGATAATTCAGGTTTTTTGCAACAGACGACAAAGATGACCTCCTTACAGGAAGTAGAACGCCCAAAACAGGAAGTAAAGTCTAACATTGTCCGATTAGCACGAAACTTGATATGCGACTCAAGGGACCTTCCCTGAACACGTTTACAGACACGCCTTTTACCCAACAGGAAGTCGGCCATTTTAAACAGAAAGTGCCCTCGAACTGTGTGCAGGGACGCCGCTGAAAATATTACTAATATGTAATAATAATAATAATAATGATGATAATAATAACTAGTACCGCAAGCAGTGAATAAACGGGAGATGAGCTCGAGGGCGTGCGTGTCAACGTGGGCACACGGGGACTTGCTAGCCCACGAGCTCCAACCCGTTCAGAACCGCTTGTGGTACTAGTTATTATTATTATTATTATTAGTATTATAATTATATATATTATAGGAGTGAAAGATGTGAGAAGGAGCTTTTTGTCTGAAATATATTAAAGATTGTTTGATGTTCCTGGTTAATGTGAAAACACCTGCCAGTGTCTCCATACTCCAGAGGTGGCTGCACGTGATCGTGGCCTGGTCGCCCTCTGCAGGCCGACTACATGCAACACTCTCACTGAACTGAGAGAGATCGCAGAGAAAGATCTTAGGGAGAGATCGCAGAGAGACAGAGATCGCAGAGAGACAGAGATCGCAGAGAGACAGAGATCGCAGAGAGATTTATTGTGTACACAAGCGCACAGAGAGAGGAAAAACCTGTGTTATAGCAGCCAAACATGCTTTCACTGTGACACTGGAGATGATAAAGAAGCTCCAACATTAAGTTGACAGTGATCGTGTTGAAAGCGTAAAATCATTCCTATTTCATGTGAAAATGCTGTTTAGCTCACTATCATACAGGCGTGGTGATTTATTTTGAAGAGGAAGTTCATGATGTACGATGATCTCATTTCAGATTCATGTTTTTCACGTTAAAGTCTTTATTAAATTCCAAGAGTTTAAAGCATTTCCTTCTACAATTATTGCAATAATCTGAACACATGCTTGAGCCTGCTGCCTGTTGCCTGTCACACCAGTGTTCACTCACACACAGCAGAGCTTCATCTCCTCACTCACCACAACATTCTTTCCTCTGTTAACAAGCAGCTAAGGAGCATGTTCGGCGCAACCGGCAGAGCCGCACGTTTTTGGTGGAAAATGTCGTAGGAGAGCTTTGGTCGGAGCTGGAAGAAGGTAGAGTCTTTAATCTTCTTCTTCTTCTTCTTCTTCTTCTTCTTCTTCTTCTTCTTCTCCTCCTCTTCCTCCTCCTCCTCCTCAGAGGTCACTGCTCCTGCTGCCACATTGTAGAAATGTACGTAGAAATGAAGCAGTCGAATCCTTTGTCCAGGACATTTCAGGTGTTTTCACATTCACATGCTTTGATCTGTTCTGAAATCTGTGAAGAACAGATCGAGTCCGTGAGTTTGTATCTCGTCACTTCATTTAAAGGGATAGTTCAGGTTTGTGTGATGATTGGACACCAAGAAAAACTGAAGTCTCTAATCACGTATAATATGAAATAATCCACAGAGACAGTCATGTGACACAGGAGCGGCTTTGGTAAATGTGTGGATTTCAAAAACACGGGAATCACAAAATATCACAGAACTTTGATGCTGGAGAATTAATGAGTGAGTGAGTGAGTGGTTTACAGAGCAACACAAAAGAAGAAGCTGTCTCCCTCTCTCTGTCTCTCTGTCTCTCTGTCTGTCTGTCTGTCTGTCTGTCTGTCTCTCTGTAAAGTAAAGCAGCAACATCTTAGTAAGAGTAAGAAAGACTTAAACTGTCCTTGGGTTAAGAGGCTAAACCCTAGTTCTTCTTTGGTCTCTGGTGGTAGCCATGTTTTTTGAATAGTGTGCAGAGCATGGATGTATTATAAGAACTGGATAGGGCTCCGCCCCTCTGGTTCCCTCAGCACATATGCCAAAAACGTTAATTTCCGGGTTGTGTAGAGCATGAGCATGCGCAGTAGTGTTACCCCCCATGATGCCTGTCAGCTATGTGAACGAGCCGTCTGCGTTGTCGACTTGCTCGGCGTGTTAAAAAATGTAAATTGTCTTCATTTATTCCCATTTATTTACAGAGATATAAGATTTTTCTGGGCTTGTTATGGCCTTTAGGAAGGATTTTCAAATATGAAACTCATGAATGAATCTATACATGACTATGTCCATGTCTGGAGGTGTCATGTGAACAGTTTTATAGGCGTCTCTTTTACTATTGTGGTCAATGGGAAAATTGCTTTCTGGGCCCGTGAGTCTTTTTTGTTGCAGTTCACTGAAGTGGCCACCATGACAAAATTGTCTTCAAGGCAGAGGGGGCGGAGCTCTATCCAGTTCTTATAATACATCCATGGTGCAGACCTGTGTCATCACTTCATACGACCTGAAGTTTCCCTTTAACACACAATGAAATGTACAAAGAAGACTTTGTTTGTAGCTTCATGAGCCCAAGAAGAAAAAGTCCAACTTGAAGTCTGACTTTGTTGACTTTAATCGTCTGTGTTGTGTTTGTGATAAAACATCGTCATTAAGTGGAATAAGAGGCTGAAATAGTTGTTTTTGTGAGTGACGTTGGTATTTCATGATTGTATATGAATGAATGAAGATAGTGTGGTTGTAGTTGATAGATACTTGAGAACTAGGTCTTATCTAAAGGATTAACCCTTTTTTAATTTGCATAGAAAATAGAAGAATTGCTGTTGCATTGTTTCAAATGTCTATTGATTGTTCAGCTATTGGCTCCATGATCAATGTAAACATGGTCCTATGTTCTTATGTATGTGACTCATGTAGGTCAATCACGGAGAGTCACGCGTCACGTCTGGAGAGTGGAAAAGCAGCAGAGCCCAACAGTCACTCACCGTGTTTGTGTGTATTCTCTGTGCAGGTGACCGTTACGTTGTGGTGGACTGTGGTGGAGGAACTGTGGACCTGACTGTTCATCAGATCCGTCTTCCAGAGGGACATTTAAAGGAGCTCTACAAGGCCTCGGGTAAACACAGCTGCACTTTGCTGTCTGCAGATGTTCTCACTCTGTCAAGTCTCTAATCTTCCTCCTTCTCCCAGGCGGCCCCTACGGCTCCATCGGGATCGACTATGAGTTTGAGAAGCTGCTGTGTAAGATCTTTGGTCAGGATTTCATCGACACATTTAAGATCAAGCGGCCGGCCGCCTGGGTGGACCTGATGATCGCGTTTGAGTCACGGAAGAGAGCGGCAGCCCCCGAACGCACCAACCCCCTCAATATAAACCTGCCGTTCTCCTTCATCGACTACTATAAGAAGTTTCGGGGCCACAGTGTGGAGCACGCCCTGCGCAAGAGCAAGTGAGTGCATCACAAACCCAGGGAAGTGATGAGTCCACGAGAGACTGAGTATCAGTATTTACACTGGATCTGATATCGAGAAGAAAACGCAGACATTTCAACACATTTTCACTTTGGAAGCAGAATAAATGTTATGCTGCTGGAGCTCAATCTGCTTAATAATCTCAAATTATTGAAACCATGTAAAGAGACAGTGTGAGCCTAGAGCCACTCGGGCTGTTGCTGTGAGAGAACAGCAGTAATCCTAACCCTAACCCTGTGAGAGAACAACAGTAATCCTAATCCTAACCCTGTGAGAGAACAGCAGTAACGCTAATCCTAACCCTGTGAGAGAACAGCAGTAATCCTAATCCTAACCCTGTGAGAGAACAGCAGTAACCCTAATCCTAACCCTGTGAGAGAACAGCAGTAATCCTAATCCTAACCCTGTGAGAGAACAGCAGTAATCCTACAGAAGAGCGCTGCGTGTGTGAGCCATGAATGAGAGCCATGAACATTCACACGTTCATACAGAGCATCTTTGTGCAACTCATGCTAGCAAACAACTAAAGTCAGGTACCACTCTCTTATCCGAGATCTGTCTCTAATCCGAGATCTGTCTCTAATCCGAGACCTGTCTCTAATCTGAGACCTGTTTCTAATCCGAGACCTGTTTCTAATCTGAGACCTGTTTCTAATCTGAGACCTGTCTGTAATCTGAGACCTGTCTCTAATCTGAGACCTGTTTCTAATCTGAGACTGCTCTCTAATCTGAGACCTGTTTCTAATCTGAGACCTGTCTCTAATCTGAAACCTGTCTCTAATCTGAGACCTGTTTCTAATCTGAGACCTGTCTGTAATCTGAGACCTGTCTCTAATCTGAGACCTGTTTCTAATCTGAGACTGCTCTCTAATCTGAGACCTGTTTCTAATCTGAGACCGCTCTCTAATCTGTTGTTGTGCTGTTACTTTAAAGATCTAACACGTTGTCACCTCTTGTGTCCAGTGTGGATTTTGTCAAATGGTCGTCTCAGGGAATGCTGAGGATGAGTCCAGATGCCATGAATTCCCTCTTCAAGCCTACGATAGATCACATCATCCAACATCTGAGTAAGCTGCTCCTCCACACACACACACACACACACGCACACACACAAACACACACACACACACACACACACACAAACACACACACACACAAACCCACGCACACACACGCACACACAAACACACACAAACACAAACACACACACACACACGACTCCAACAACACAAATTAGAAATTGAAAAACAATTTACATGCTGCTACTATAACACTTTATACTCACTGATATTTGTCTACCTTTCCATGTCCATCATGTCCATCATGTCCATCATGTCCATCATGTCCATGTCAGGTAACTGTGTTGTTGAGTGTTTACATGATGCTCACAGATCTGACATTAGTGATAACACAGAGTCACATCACGTGAGCATGGATTGTTTTGAATGACTTTCATCAGTGAAGAAACACAACATCATACTCACTGAGATTGTGTGTTTCTCCTGCAGCCGAGCTCTTCGATAAGCCAGAGGTCAGCGACATTAAGTTCCTCTTCTTAGTGGGAGGTTTTGCTGAGTCACCTTTGCTTCAGCAAGCCGTGCAGAACATGCTCCAGGGCCGCAGCCGCATCATCATTCCCCACGACGTCGGCCTCACCATCCTGAAAGGTGCCGTGCTGTTCGGCCTGGACCCCAGCGTCATCAAAGTCCGCCGCTCGCCGCTCACGTACGGCGTGGGCGTCCTCAATCGCTTCGTGGAGGGCAAACACCCGCCGGAGAAGCTGCTGGTGAAGGACGGCACTCGGTGGTGCACCGACGTTTTCGACACCTTCATCGCCGCTGACCAGTCGGTGTCACTGGGTGAGAAGGTGAAGCGGAGCTACACCCCGGCCAAGCCCTCGCAGCAGGTCATCGTCATCCACGTCTACTGCTCGGAGAAGGAGAGCGTGGGCTTCATCAGCGAGTCTGGAGTCAGGAAGTGTGGGACACTTCGTCTGGACGTCAGCGGAACGGAGAGCACGGCGCCGCGCCGCGAGATCCAGACGCTCATGCAGTTTGGTGACACGGAGATCCGAGCCATGGCCGTGGACGTGTCGACCGGACGCACCGTCAAAGCTAGCATTGACTTCCTGAGCCACTAAGTAAGCTAATGTAACAGGAAGATAACAGCTAACACACACACACACACACACACACATTAAGCTTTACTGGAAAATGATGAATCTCGATTCATGCTCAGAGTAAGAAGCAGGAAGTTGGGCTGACATTCACCTGCTGCTTATCTGCTCGTATGAAGTCACTGTAACAAAGCCATCGGCTTCAGCGTGTGCACCACACGACACAAAATAAAGACACACAATAACAACAACTATGTCCACATGTTACATCGGCTTCAGCGTGTGCACCACACGACACAAAATACAGACACACAATAACAACAACTATGTCCACATGTTACATCGGCTTCAGTGTGTGCACCACACGACACAAAATAAAGACACACAATAACAACAACTATGTCCACATGTTACATCGGCTTCAGTGTGTGCACCACACGACACAAAATACAGACACACAATAACAACAACTATGTCCACATGTTACATCGGCTTCAGTGTGTGCACCACACGACACAAAATAAAGACACACAATAACAACAACTATGTCCACATGTTACATCGGCCTCAGCGTGTGCACCACACGACACAAAATAAAGACACACAATAACAACAACTATGTCCACATGTTACATCAGCTTCAGTGTGTGCACCACACGACACAAGCAGCTCCACCTCACAGCAGTTTAAAGTGGTTTTGCATGATTTAAATACTATGTAGTTAATTCACAACCATTGATGCATGAAAGCGCTGTTTCAGAGCAGCTGATATGTCGCTAACATGCTAGCAAACAACTCAAGTCAGGTACCTGTCTCTAATCTGAGACCACTCTCTAATCTGAGACCTGTCTCTAATCTGAGACCACTCTCTAATCTGAGATCTGTCTCTAATCTGAGACCTGTCTCAGTACTAATGTTACCAACGGTAATTTTTTATCTGTAATTGTAGACATGAGGTACATAATCATCCTATGTTCTTCCTTTTTTTGCCCCATCAGTCACTGCTGTTGACTCAGTAGAGAGGTCAGGTTAGGACAGGTTAGGGCAGGTTAGGACAGGTTAGGACAGGTCAGGTTAGCTTCACATGATTAAATTTAGCTCAGCTTTGACTGTTTTATGTCTGTTTTCTCGCCCTCTCACTGCTTTGAAAGCAGAGAAGTGAACATGCAGTCATGTGACTTTGGTGTGCAGCTAAAACAGCTGATCACATGACAGAAATCATGTGAGAGGTTTATGATTTGAGAACAGCACAATGAACTGGTGAACTGGTAAAATGTCATAGTTAGGGTTGCCAACCTTGTCACTATGAAATAAGGGACAAAAGTGACGAGTATGGTTTTGTGTGAATAAACAGTGTGTAACGTATTTTTTTATTATGGCAGCTCTTAGTGGAGTTTGTCAGGTTTCTCATACCTGATGTGTAGCTTTATTGTGAAGGGTAGACCGGAAGTGGCGTGGTTGTTGTTGCCGGGAAGAAGGGTTGTTTTTTTTATGTAAAATAAAAGTGAGACGTGGTTGGCGTCAACAGCGGCCATTCATGTGCTTTGATTGTTTATTTACGTACCCAGTATAGACGCCCTCATCTCGGTCACACAGTGTGTTGTTTTAAGGCATTTGTCATAATGATAGCAGTTCTGCAGAGGAATAAAATAGAAGTGACTGAGAATGTGCACCATCTGTGTGTGTGTGGCCAACTGAAAACTGCGGTCTTACCCCACGTCTTTTTAACTTCCCATCATTTGTTGTAGCTGCACAGTCTCTTCTTTTTTGCAGGTTGATCCATTGTAGTTCTATTTGGATGAATTTGTGCATTTACTTCCAGTTTACTGATCATGTGCGACTGATGCGGGACTCATAGCTCCGCCTCGTCTCCCGGCGCGAGGTGGGACGGCACCTGTCATCATCACACTGTGGCTGATGGGTGATTCCCAAGTGTCGTGATCATCACTGCTGCTGTCGTTGTTGCATCATTCAGTGTTTGGATCAGCATAGCAGTCAATAAACGCGACAAATACATTAGACCCAATATACGGGACAGTTGGCAACCCTAGTCATAGTACTAGCACCAAAAATGCTGTGATGCTAATGTTAGCCTCATGCTTATCATTATTATTATCCATTCCATTCATGCGGTGAAACATCATTAAATGAGTCATTTGTCCTATAATAACTATAATGAATATAAATAACTATGTGTGAAGCTAAGATGATGCTACACAAATGTATTAGCTCACTCTAGTTTAAGTAGCTTGTTAGCTTGTGTAATGTTCATGATTCAAGAACAATGAAATAAAAAAGTGGTCCTTAAATCATAAGCTTATCAACCAGTTCATTTATAGTATACATCAGATGAATGTGATTAGCATGAGGCTAATGCTAGTTTAATGCTATCTGCAAAAATAGGACTATACTGTAAGAAAACAGTCAACACCAAAATGAATATATTCTAATAACTTTCAGTCTCAAAGTATCGCAGCTGACTGGGATTTTAAATAGTAACGTTATATTATGTTTTTGTAAAATAAATACGTCTTTTCATGTTCTTTCATTTTAGAAGCAATTCTTCTAGAAGAAAAGTATAAAAAAATGATAATATAATAATAATAATTATTATTATATGTGTTCTTCTACTGTGCAGTTAAAACAATCTTACCCAGCAACACTTCCTTTGAACCTTGCCTTTAAAATAATAATGGTAATAATAATCATTTCTGTTCACATTTTTATGTTATTTAAAGTTTAGTGGTAACAGGATGTCGTCACATGTGCTTGTAACAGATCACTTTTTATTTTCCAATGGAAACACATCCATGTGTTCATGTGTCCATGTGTTCATGTGTCCATGTGTTCATGTGTCCATGTGTTCATGTGTTCATGTGTCCATGTGTTCATGTGTCCATGTGTTCATGTGTCCATGTGTTCATGTGTCCATGTGTTCATGTGTTCATGTGTTCATGTGTCCATGTGTTCATGTGTTCATGTCAGTGAGGTTTTTGCCATGTTTTTGGCCTGGTTGCACTTTGACAGTTAATAGCTAGCTTTAGTAGCTTTCTCCATCTTGACCATACACTGCATTTTTTCCTTTTTTGTGCTGTTTCAGAGTAACTTCAAACGTTTCTGCCTCATTTTACACACACAGACACACAGACACACAAACACACAGACACACACAGACACACAAACAAAGGTCTCATCAGAAAAGTGTCCACTGAAGTCATGGTGAAATGTTCCTGTTTTAGCACGTTATAATGTGTGTGTGTGTGCATATGAGCTTCACATGTAAACATAAGTCATTAAGCTACGCAGACCTGAACATGAAGCTTTGTATAAAGAGGTAACACATCACCGTGATCAATAATCCAGTAATCTAATAATCCAATAATCTAATGGCTCATCAGCAAACACTGGTTGATAATGATTCCGTTCTGTTGATTTGCGCTGTGAATGGACGCTTGTCTCGCTCAGTGTGGTGTTGAAAGCTCACACCTGCTGTGGCGCCCTCTGCTGTTCCTTGGACACTCTGTCTCTGCACGTTTGGCATGTGTATCACATAGGAATGACTAACCAGTGATGGTTAACCACTGAGAGCTGATGTAGCTCATGTGTAACTTCACTGACTCTACTGGTCGCTAACCTAGTAACTGTTTACCTGACACATACTGCACCCGGCTGGATTTGTTTGGATGACGACATTCATGTATTTGTGCAACCTTGAGTATTATGGGATGCTCAGGACACTGTGATGTAGCAGCTTTATATTTAAAGCTCTGATGAAATGAAATGCAAATGTTCAGCTAGCTTTAGCGTCCTGCTGTGGACAGAGCAGTGCAGCAGCTCGCTTAACACTATCTGCTTAACACTATCTAGACATAACTAATGGAAAAACCAGATGGAGCCTCTCTGCCACTTTTGATTAACTATGTTATTGACTTGTTTGCTTGTTTTTTGTATCTCCCGTCACTTCAATGTCTCGCTCTGTTGCAGAATTCACACAGTAATGCATTTGTTTTTCAAGTCAATATCAGATATTTACTGTCAACAATAAAACTGGATGTTTATTTCAAATAACGATGGTGTTTCACTGTCACATCATTGATGAGCTGCTGACTGTTCCTTTAACAACACAAACATGAACATCTCACTGGGGAGGTGCTGCCCCCTTGTGGCAAACACAAGAATCACCTTCTAACAATAATGAGTTAAACTGAGGCTCTTCGTGAATGAACACATGAATGTTTTGGTCACACATGATACTGACTCTGTATTCATTGTGTTGTTTTGCATAAGTTCTTCTCAGTAACTGTTATATTATTATTATATTATGATGTTATAATATTATTATATTATTATATTTCTGGCGTTGCCTCCATCATGCACAGCCTCAGGATCCCGGTGCTCTGGACTGATGCAGCTGGAATGCTGATGGAGGAGATTAAAGGAAATTAAATTGATTGAAATGTTCTTGTTTTAAGAAAAAGAATCTGCCGGCAGGGTTAGTACATTTGACTTAAAACCAGCCACTTTCACACGAACATGCTTTTAAATTAGGAAAAATAAAGGTTTACTTTCCTTTACCTGCTTAAGCTGACAGAGACCAGAGACCAGAGGCCTGAGACCTGAGACCTGAGACCAGAGGCCAGAGACCAGAGACCTGAGGCCTGTGGTTGTGGTTGTGGTTGAGGTTGAGGCCTGATGAGGTTGAGGCATGAGACCTGAGACCAGAGACCTGAGGCCTGAGGCCTGAGGTTGAGGTTGAGGTTGAGGCCTGAGACCAGAGACCAGAGGCCTGAGGTTGAGGTTGAGGTTGAGGTTGAGGCCTGAGACCTGAGGCCTGAGACCAGAGACCAGAGACCTGAGACCAGAGACCAGAGACCTGAGACCTGAGACCTGAGGTTGAGGTTGAGGCCTGAGACCAGAGACCAGAGGCCTGAGGTTGAGGTTGAGGTTGAGGCCTGAGACCAGAGACCAGAGGCCTGAGGTTGAGGCCTGAGACCTGAGGCCTGACACCAGAGACCAGAGACCAGAGACCTGAGACCAGAGACCTGAGACCTGAGACCTGAGGTTGAGGTTGAGGCCTGAGACCAGAGACCAGAGGCCTGAGGTTGAGGTTGAGGCCTGAGACCTGAGACCTGAGACCTGAGGCCTGACTGAGGGAAATGTGCCACTGTTTCTGTTTAATGTTTAACTGTAGACAGATGTGAAACACTGTGTCGAGCATTGCTATCCTCACAACAGATACCCTGAGAGTTCCAGGTGAACTCAGGAGGAGATGTCACTCCTCACAACTTCCAAAATTGCGATGTAAGTGGAACGCAGCCTCCGTGAGTTAAAAACTGTGCAACTATCTATCTTTTAGTTTGTTGTGCAAGCATTCTGCAGGGGAGCCCATTCTCTGGCCACCTCCATTCATGACCTGTCTGTAAAAGCTTTGTCAGTAACAGTGCCACCCCCGGAGCTACTGACTTAAGCATGTGAAAGAACAAGCGCCGTCATTCGCAGATTTCCGCTGACAAACACACACAATTACAGGAATTAGCGTGCTATTTTGTCATTAGCCTTCACTTTCAATGAGCCAGTCATGAAAAGAGAAACGAGCCCCGAGACAAAGACAGACGTCTTCAGAGGATTTGGAGACACTTTCTGTCCCCTCCTCCGAGCCCACACATTCAATTTGCTGTTTTATTAATATTATTAATGTAGTCAAGCTTGAAGCTTTTCCCTCTGATTGGTATTGTTGTGAATGCTGATGCTCAGCTCGAGGGAAGTCACAATGATTTCCAGCACATTGTCGGCGGCGTGATGAAAATGGCAGCTTTCTTTTTCTTTTTTTAAAGGCGTATATTTGCCAGCGTGATTATGGGGTGTGTGTTCAAATAAATGAAGCCGTAAGAATGACGCATAATCAGGACTTCATAAGCTGGCGAAAGGCCACGGACAGATTAATGAGAGCTTCACACACACACACACACACACAGCCTTTTAGAATTACAGATGATATATGTGACAGAGTTTGTCGTCTGTATCCAAATGAGCCGGAGAGAGCAGTGTGTGTGTGTGTGTGTGTGTGTGTGTGTGACAGGTTAGACATGTGAAGTATCTCTTCCTCTTGTTGATTAGCCTCTTAAAGTGACAGTAACGACACGGTGGCTTCAGTGTCGCCGCCTGACATCTTTGATCTGAGTTCTGTCTTCATTGTAAAAAGTGAAGTCAGGAGTCTATGTGAACTCTACTGTTGATCATTCGTCATATATTTAATGATCAGATTGTCTGAAGACACAGTATTTGCAGCATATCAACAAAAACACATTCAACACAACCATGACTAACTAACTGTTAATTCACTTGTTATTTAAGGTATGAAGTCATACATTATTTCAATATCTTTTAGATTTTTTTATATAGTTTTTATTGGAGATCAGCATTTCAAATGTGTCAATACAAGATATAAAGTTTTCCATTCTTTGTTGTTGTTGTTTTGACACCTTGGTTCAAGTTCAAGGACCCTTTTATGTATATATACATATATACAGTATATACATACATACATACACACATATATATATATATACACACATACACATACACATACATATATACATGCACATATACAGTACGTAGAGTATATTGATGGATTGCAGTGTTGCACTGGGATGTATTGCACATTTATCAGGAATATTGCACAGAATATTGCACATGGTTAAGGTGAGGTAGTGTCTGGTTATTTTACGTAGAGTTCAGTGGTTTTGATTTGCCATCAGTCTGACTGTGGCCGGGAAAAAGCTGTTAAATAAGCGAGTTCTGTGTGTTATGATGCTGTCCTCTCTGCTGTGCCTCAGGTTGTACTTGCAGCGTTTGTGTTTGAGCAGAGAGTGAGTCTCTGATGATTCCCTCTGCTCTTTTCCTACAACGCTGCGTATACATGTGGTGTTTCCGTACCAGACAGGGATGCCTGCGGTGAGGATGCTCTATCAGTCCTCTGTAGGCCAGGGTGAGAGGGCGGTTGTTCAGTCCAGCTTTCCTGAGCAGCCTGATGAAGTACATTCTTTGCTGGGCTTTTTTCACTGTGGCTGTGGTGTTACAAGCCCAGCTCAGGTCAGATGTGACCTGCAGTCCCAGGAATCTGTAGCTGTCTGTCCTCTCCACCTCGGTCCCACTAATGAATAGAGGCTGTAGGGTGGGTCATTCCACTGATCGGTTGGGGCGGTAGGCGAACTGGAGGGGGTCGACAGTGTCTGGAACCATGTTGTTGATGTGGGTGAGGACTAATTTTTCCAGGCACTTCATGGCGACTGGTGTGAGTGCCACTGGCCTGAAGTCATTTAGGGTGGGTGTGTCCGGTCTTTTAGGGACTGGTATGATGGTGGAGGTTTTGAAGATACGGGGGACTACAGCCTGAGATAGTGTTGAAGATATCGGTATTCACACCGCCCAGTTGTTCTCCACAGGCCTTCAGTACTCTGGGAGGCACTCCGTCGGGTCCCACCGCTTTGTGGGGGTTCACCTTCTTCAGAGCTTTCAGGACCTGTGTGTGTGTCACCTGTAAGGCAGTGTCCGTGGGGTCACAGGGGGTTTTTGAGGGTGTGTCTGCGTTCAGCCTGTCGAACCTCGCATAGAAGTTGTTCAGGCTGTCTGGGAGTGTGACGTCCTGGGGGTCTGTGGTTGTTGTGGTCCTCCTGTAGTTTGTGACAGACTGGATTCCCTGCCACATGCTGCGTGTGTTGTGGTTGTGGTAGTAGCTTCAAGCTTTTGGGAGTGAGCCCTTTTTGTTGCTCTGATGGACTTCTGCAGCTCGTACCGGGCTCTCTTGTACTCCCCGTGGTCTCCTGACTTGAAGGCCTCCAGCCTCTTCCTTATTTTCCGCTTTACGTCCCCATTAAACCAAGGTTTTTGGTTGGGGAACATACGCACAGTCCTGGGGGGTGCGCAGATGGTCGTGCACCAGCTGATGTAGTCACTAACAGTCGCTGTGTATTCATGGATGTCGTCAGGAACAAAGAACCAGGAAAAGAACAAAGAGGGAAATAAATAAGATGAAGTGAATCCCTATAAATGGAGGCAAAAGAAAAAAACATATTGTTATTATTATTATTGTTGTTATAATAATAATAATAATTATTATAATAATAATGATAACCATAGATAAATGAAACGTTTCAGTTGGGGTCCACAGCGGTGAACGTGTTTACATCTATTTTAAAAAGTGGCTGCTGAGCCTCTCATGGAATATTTCCCTTTTTCCAAAGACAGAAAAGACATTAAATCACTTCACCAAGAAGAAGCAGGAGGAGCATTCGGGATTCTCCAGTGTAAGAGAATACGTCTGCGGGCCACGAGCGAGGCAGAAGGTTTTCTTAGTGAGACTGGTCGATGGACATCAGTGCTCAGGGTTCTAACATGATATCGAGGGTTTTGTTAAACATTAAAAAAAACTTTAGCACAAATGAAACTCGTCTGGGACAAGAAAAAAACACATGGTGAACATGAGGGGCTGGAGACAGACCACATCTATCGATGTGACGTGTGTGCGCGCTTAGAAGAATGGAAACATATGAGATTGAGGTCAATCATTTAATGTAGTGATTGAGTCTTGAATATAAATCTGAAAAAACAACCAGACCTCTCTCTCTCTACAGGTCTCAGACTCAAGCTTAGGCTCAGGTCTCAGGCTCAGGCTCAGGCTCAGGCCTCAGGTCTCAGGCTCAGGCTCAGGCCTCAGGTCTCAGGCTCAGGCTCAGGCTCAGGCCTCAGGTCTCAGGCTCAGGAATGCTGATTCCTCATCTCTTTAAAAAAGTAACACTTTACAGTAACAATAAGGTCATAGTATATTCAGATTATGGCAGCACAGAAGTAATAATATAATTATATTATCTTATTTCTATAATCATCACCAAGTCATATAGAAAACATAAAATAATGTATATTTATTTAATTTAGAACTTCATGTCGTCATGTGAGCTAATAAGTATAATAACTATAGATTTTACTGTAATATTACGTCCTTATTACTACACTTTTATATTGTAATAAAATGGTATTACCATGGTTACGGTACAGCACTAATACAATCATATGTTGTAATATAATATTATTACCATACTATGACCATGTTGTTTCTGTAATGTCAGGTTTCAAATCTGTGTTGTCTCACTGTTGTCATCTGTGACAACACTGCCACCTCCTGGACAGAAAGGGGAGAACAAGATAAGACTAGATTTCCGCAATTCCGTGCCGAAATTTCGAGTGTGCCTGCAGTTCTTGCGGCATGTGTCTTCGCGTGCAGGACTTGTGCTGGTAAAGGATTGAGTGGTATTTTGGTGGAATCACCCTTTGAAAGAGAACTCATAAACCCCTCCTACTCCCTGATGCCCCCTCCCCCTCCCGAACACCTGCGTTATAAAATCTAAAAATGTGGATTGAACCTTTAAAAGCATTTAGACAGAGTGGTATTTTGGTGGACTCACCCTTTAAAAACACCAAGTTTTAGAGGAGATAACAAGACGGATCAGAGAGGACTCAGACGCAGAGGCCTTTTAATTGTCTTTATTGGCACTCGTAAACAATTCTCAAGGCAGATCCTCTTTACTGAGGAAAAACAAAAGCGTGGCTATGAAAACCTATAACAAATTGCGAGCGCAACGCTCTACAAGAGAAACGTTGTGGAACTATAAACGCGGAACAAAAAAATCACTCCGAAGAGGAAACATACTCGGACTAAGGTTATCATGTAAAACTTAAACAGAAAACTCTCCAAACGGAGGAAAACACGGCTCTAAACACTTCAAAACAAAAGCTAACTCAAAAGCACAATCCTAATGATTGGCGATCCTTAACCAACTAAGAATGAGATAAAAAACAAAACGCAATCTAAATGATTGGATCTAACTAATAAAAGGTAAGTCACAAGCCTAGTGATTGGAGTTCCTAAAAGGCTGTGAAAATTAACAAACAAAAAATCTCTCCCAAGGAGGAAAACAAAAGCTATAAATCTTTACTAAGGTATCAGCTAACAGGCTATGATAAGAAAACTTACAAAATAAAGCATCGCTCACCAAGAGGATCAAAAACGAGGATTCTGTGGCTGTGACGAGGAGCTCGGGTGATCAGGCATGGACGAAAACACACTGGCACTGAAACAGGGGAACAGGGAGTTTTTATAGTCCACATGGCTTAATTGTCAGCAGGTGTGTGTAATCAGGGCCGGCAGAGGAGGGGGCGGGGCAAACTGCTGGAGTGACAGGAGAGAGGGAGAGAGAGAGATTCACAATTCCCTCTGTTTCCCATTCTCACAGAGAAAACAGCATGTTTTAAAGTTGTCATATCTCAAGAACGGTTGATGATAGAGATAAAATTTTTGGTTTGTGAGCGCCAGGAGGCTTTCAGCAGCTCCCATCTCAAAATTTGTGACAAACGGGCGTGAATTGACAGAGAAATCACAGTTTTAAAATCACCCTCATCTTGATTTTCCACAACTCCAAAGCAGACATTTTAACATGGGAGTGAATTGAGACTGTGACCAGAGTTCTCTGTGCTTTGAGGTGATTTTAAGAAAAACTACAAGTCATATGAACATGACAAACACACACAGGGTTAGACGACAACCATGGCAACATTTTGATGTAAAAATTGTCTCTGTAGGTTGGAAATTGTGGGCAGGAGAAGAGTTTGTTTAGAAGTTTTTCTGATTATTTTGCTGGATCTTGCTAGAGTGTGTCACTCTAGCTCACACCTAACGACCACACACACACCCATTATAAAATCAGAAAGCTTTGAAAAAAAGTACAAAACTTAAACTGCGATAGTTCAAAAACCGTAACATGTATCAAAATGTCGACTTAGGTCAGAAAAGTCCCAAGTCTTGTGACTCGTTTAAACTTCCAACCACGTTTCTACGTTAAAGTATGACGACACTGTGATGCTCCAAAGCGGGCTTGGTTTTTTTCGGTCTCCCATCCACTTCAATGTTAATTTTTGTTCAGTTTTTTGTAAATATTATCCCAATGGTTATATGAAAATCTTAGAAAAGTCATAGCACACCATTCCCGGTCAAGGCGCACATTTTGATATAACTTGTGTTGGGGGTTTCTCAAAGATGCAGGAGGAGTAGCGTGCCGAAATAACGGGAGGGCGCGAGAATAAAAAGCAGAATAAACGCGCACGATTACAAGAGATGCCTTGCAGCGCAAGGCATTCTAGTGAGAACCCTAGGGTTCTCACTAGAATGCCTTGCAGCTGCAGGCACTAATAACATAAGATAAGATAAGATAGGATAAGAAAAGATAGTCCTTTATTTGTCCCGCAGTGGGGAAATTTACATAGTTACAGCAGCAAGACAGTAAAGATAAAGATAATAAATAATAAACATGCATTACCAAAAAAGAAAATTGCGATATAAAAAGGAATTAACACTTAGACTATAAAAAATGAGTTAAAATAGAATGTAGAATGTACATTATAGACAGTTAGCAGAATATACACAGTATGGACTTGATATTTGCAGCATAAATAAGCACTTGTGTACAGTATATACAGTATTGCATGAAGAAGGAATGAATGAGGAGCCTGGTTATGTGTGGTCTACAGTGTTTGTTGTATAGTCTAACAGCTGCAGGAGGAACGACCTGCGATAACGTTTCAGTCTCTTACTGAAGGAGCTGCTCAGTGCTGTGATGGTGGAGATGATGGACAAGCTCTCCACCATCACAGCACTGGGTCAAGGAGACATCCAAGGACAGATCCAAGGACAGAGCTTTTTTAATCAGTCTGTCCCGCCTCTTCCTGTCCACAGCTGTGATACTACTGCCCCAGCAGACCACTCCATAAAAAATGGCTGATGTAGCCATACTGAGTCCTAGAAGGTCTTAGGCTTTATGTTCATAAAGCTTTAACCTATTTGGTTAATTTTAGCATCAACATTTCGATATGTAAATATTCTGGCTCTGGTGATATATCACGGTCACGTTATGCTTAAGTACAATCCATTTCTAACAAAAATGTAGCTTTAAGTGAGTGGCTAAAACAGATGTTCACACACTGGGCCAAATCAGTGTTGATAATGTGTCAATACCTCATACAACCACTAGGGGTCACCACAGTAGATCTCCATCTTGTCTTCTCCCTTGCCCCCTCTTCTGTTACACCAATTGTCCTCCTTCACAACCTCCACGAAGCTTCTCTGTGGTCTTCTCTCCTGTTTCCTTCTGCATGGCAGCTCCATCTTCACCATATTAGAATCATCACGGCCCAGCAGGAGGTGACACAGCGCAAAGATTGGGACTCACAAATGTGTTCAAGCTTATTGATACAGATGTAACACTATACATCACATGAATTATACTTGTGTTATTTAGGCCAAACCAGTGCCACACAAAACATTAGATGAATTCACACTTTAGCATTCAAAGTGAAGCACTACGTGTGGTGATACTGAACTTGAATCAAACAAGTAAACCAGTTTATTTACTCCAAAATAAGACTATTTACAGATCTAAAGATGTCTAATCTCTTTTTTTAATATGTTTAAATGTTCTTCTCACTATCAGGGACCTCCTGGTGATCACAACAAAGAAAGGTCGTTTTTATCTTTTTCCAGTTCTTTTGTTTTCTGTTCAAGACTTTAACACAATGTTATTGTGTTTTCGTGTTGTATGTGTGTGTGTGTGTGTGTGTGTGTTCTCTCTCTCTCTGTGTGTGTGTGTGTTCTCTCTCTCTCTCTCTCTCTCTCTCTCTGTGTGTGTGTGTGTGCGGAGTTGGCAGCCGGAAGCTGTGATCAGCTGATGGAGGAGGAGCTGGAACAGAGGTGAGCCATCTTCCCCCGGCAGATTGATCCACTGTGTGTGTGTGTGTGTGTGTGTGTGAGAGAGAGAGAGAGAGAGAGGCAGAGAGAGAGAGAGAGAGAGAGCCTGGCTAACAAAGATAAGGGACATTCTCGGGAGGATCCCGGTGACACTGGTCGGCAGAGACGGGTGGAGGACACGCAGGACACGCAGGACAGCGGGTGTCAGTGTGACAGGATTATACACGTGAATGACTCAGCAGAGTTTATGCTCCACAGTTGACGGAGGACAGCAGCAGCAGCAGCAGCGGCGGCGGCGGCGGCGGCAGCTTTTACCGTTCCACACAGGACTACAACACAAAGAAGAGGAAACATCGAAACTGGCACTGATGATTAACAAGAGCGTGTGAAGCGTGTGTGGACTGAGGACATTTCAAAGTGGAGACGATAGAAGAGACGGAGACACGCGCGCGACACAGTGAAAGCTCCTCATCTCAGTCAATGTAAACAAACAGCTATTCAAGCTAGCCCAAGTTAGCCGATACTAGGGTTAGCTTTCCACTGCTAGTCCGTGCAGCTAGCGTCAAATAGTGGGTCAAAGCGAACGTAAACCAGACTGAAGTGTCAATATTTCGACTTGAAATCGACATTTGAATCAAATATAGCACAGTTGAGCGAATGACAGCTATATTTACTCCCCAAGTATGCAGCTAGCCTCCATGCTAACATCGGCTAAATGTGATTTGCGTTAGCATTAACAACCTAATAACATCACAAGCAGCACGATTCGCGTGAGTTGAACGTGGATGATGTTCGTGAATAGCGACACAGTGTGTCTTTGTCCCACTTGAAGGGTCGGCGTAAAGGCAACAATAGAGACATCATCTTGTCTCCAGCGTTCGAGCAGCTGATTGGCTGAACACAGGAGGACGTAGGGATGAAGGAGAACAACTTCTTCTTGCTCTTTCTTAAACAAGTGATCGCATCGCGGTAAAGTCTCTCAGCCTCGGTGAGTGTTGTCGTCTGTTGTGTTCGTCAGCAGTTAAACTGACGAACGGGATCTTCAATGATCTTCACTGATCTTCACTGATCTTCACTACACACATGTCCACCACCGCTCAGTGTGGACCGGTTTGTTTCATTGATCTAGTTAGTAGTTTAGTTTGACTTGAGTCTAGGGGGAGCCCATCTGTTCTAGTCGTTTATGGACACTTGTTGCGAACAGTTTTCACCTTGTCAGGGTTTGAATGAGATTATCTGTGTTGGAGGTCCCGGCTGTAAATCACTCAGTCAGTCAATAAGAACGGCTCTCAGCTGTGTTTTGGTTGCTCCCCTCCCCCAGCCCACAAGTCTTCTTTTCAAGAGTCCCTCGATCCTCGGTCGACTCTTTGGACGACAATAACAGGGGTGTTTTGTTTTTTATCGTGGGCCCTCGAGCAGCTCAACATTGGATGTAATGGAACTGATGTTCGCCGAGTGGGAGGACGGGGAGAGGTTCTCATTCGAAGACTCGGACCGGTTCGAGGAAGACTCTCTGTGCTCCTTCATCTCAGAGGCCGAGAGCCTCTGTCAGAACTGGAGAGGATGGAGGAAGCAGTCTGCTGGACCCAACTCACCCACTGTCAAAATTAAAGGTACTGAGAAAGCACACACACACACACACACACACACACAGAGAGAAAGTCCCATTCACTTTCAGTACTTTGATTTTCTTGTGATGCACGTGGAAGACTCCACTGGAAGTAATGGCAACAAAGTTTCATGGCATTAGCAGAGTTACCTGTTGATCTGTTGATGGGAACCTGTAGCCAATCATAAAACAATGCAAACTTGTTTTAATTAATACTCATCAGGGATCTAACAATGAGATAATGTCACTGTAGCAAAACCATGACACCAAGGTGCTATGACTGATAAATAACATCTTAATAATACGAAACTGCACACAGGTTGTTTCTCTGGGCTCATGAAAAGTTTTCTTTTGAGATGTTTGTGCTTCTCAAAGGAGAGTGACGATACACTGTAAACACACTCTAAAGTAAAATATAATCTACTGTATTATCTGTATTACATGATCTTAAAGTACTCCTAATACCTTGAATTTCAGAGAATATTATTTCTTTGGCTTTTAAATCATAAATTAAGGATACTTACGTGTGTTAGAAACAATAAAATTGCCTATAAATGTATTTATTGCAATGTTAGGACTTATAAAAAAATACATTTTTATTTTAGTGTCACACACATGGGGAGACATGGGGTTGCAGCAGTTCATCAGCAATCCATTCCATTATTACATTGCATCCCATCAAGAGGATGAAAAAAAGAATGAAATAATAATGCTAATAATTAAACAGAAAAATCAACACGAACCCTGACATTTTTCAAAGCAAATCAGCGCAAATAGAGGACATTTTAGAGTAGAAATAAATTCATTTCATTCATTCATTCATTCATTCATTCTGTATTGAATTATGTGTCAAAACTGTGTTATTCCTAAACTCATAATATCACAAAATAACATGTTCTGGAACATCTGATGTATTACTCGTAGTATTACTGGCCACTTCTATATCAAAGGTTCAGTACATCTAAAAAATAATGTCACATTGACACATGACAGCGTTTGTCCATAACAATGGGAGCGTGCATAATGTTGGACCTTTTGCTGATATCTGATATGCCGATATATACATTTAATACTCATGTCTTAGCAAATGGATAATATATAATGTATACATTTTCTACTTTGTGCAAAATACGTAAACGAGTAAAAATAACTGTTGCAGGGGGTGGTAGCATGAAGAGTCAGGGAGGTAGCAGCCATAAATGAACCAATGAAGCGGTCCATTGTGACATAAAAGCACAGTTAAGTCTGTTTATAAAGTACAGACCTGATAATATTGGTAATTTTATTTTATTATTTAGCCTTTATTTTACCAGGAAAGTCCCATTGATATTAAAAACCTCTTTTTCAAGGGAGTCCTGGCCGAGAGGCAGCAAAAGTTTCTCAGTTACAGGTTACAGAAGGTGATTAAAATTATAAATAACAGTTACATTTAAAGGAGGTCGTCTCAAGTGCTCTCAGCCTGGATTTAAAGCGTTCAGAGAAATCAGTTCAGTTATTTTCCAGTCTTTTTGCAGCAGTTTCCATGTAGAAGGAGCAGAGTAGACAAAAGCTCTTTTTCCCAGTTCCGGGCGAGCAAACGGAACGGACAGCAACAAATGATCATTTGAACGCAAACCATAAGAATCAACACTTCTCCGTGGACAACGAGGGCCATCCCACTTGAGAATACAAGTCACAATGATGGGTCCAGGCACTACAGTTAGTAAGTAAATAATAGTAATAAACCTCAGTGAAGCATGATAAACAGCGTCTATCTTACTTAGACATTGAGCAGAGGCGTTCAAATACATCAGATCTCCATAATCTAAAATGGATAAAAAAGTTGCAGTGACAAGACTTTTTTTCACCTCAGAAGAGATACTGAATTTATATCGAAAGAAGAAACCCAATTAAGTTTGAGTTTCTTCACAAGATTGTCAATATGAGGCTTGATGAAGGAGTCATCAAGCAAGAAACCAAGATATTTGTACACATGAACAACCTCTACTTCATTTCCCTCAAGAGTGGAAACTGTGGGGATAATTTGAGGTACTTTCTTAGTGTTTGAAAACAACATTAGTTTAATCTTGTCAGCGTTAAGGACTAGTTTTAACTGCAGGAGAGTGTGCTTGACCACATCAAAAGCTTTCTGCAGAGATTCAACAGCTTTAGCAGGTGTTGACCAAAAGAGTAAGTAATTTTGTCATCGGCATAAAAATGCATGTTAGCGTCTGACACATTTTCTCCTAAATTATTAATGTACATAATAAACAGGAGGGGTCCTAATGTCGAACCCTGTGGCACACCCATGTGGACACTCACAAATTCAGAACACAGACCATCATGTTTAGCACATTTTGTCCTGTCACTCAAATAATTTGTGAACCAGGAAACTACATGATCTGACAAACCCAAGCAAAGAAGCCTATGTTTTAAAACAGCGTGGTCCACAGTGTCAAAAGCTTTTGACGGATCAATAAAAAGTGAAGTACAGTACAGCTTTTTATCAAGAGCAACAAGTATATCATTGATAACTTTTGTAGCTGCTCCTGGAACCTGATTGATATTAATATTGGTAACAGCCAACAGGAAGACAAAGCAGCAAATATATTATACTTTTTTTATTTTAGAAAGGTGAACTTTTTTGTTAAGTGGTTGAAACGTTTTTTCTGTGCGTCCCTCCTGGCATTCATGTTTTCACCGAGATTGAGTCTCACACGGTGTCTAATGTTGGTTCGCTGCCCCAGGGGTCAGCATGTGTCAGTGCCTCATACAGCCACACTTAGAATTTTCTCTCTCCATCTCCTCAAAAGTTTACTTGGTGCTTCTTAACACTTCATTCAGTCATTTCTGCATATACGTGTTAAATAATCAACTCCGTACAGTAGCTGAAAAGCTAACAAACTTAAGTTCACTTCTCACTGTGTCACAGGTTTAAAATGATTGCTACTCCAGCACTGGGGTTAGGGTTAGCTGCCGATGTTGCAAATAAACCTAAAAAGGGAAGAATCGGACAATAAATACACAGTAAAAGAGTTTCAGAGATGCCTCAAGTCTTGTTGTGTATGAAACAAGTGTCCGTTTGAGCTCATGTGATGAGAGGAGGTCAGTACAGAGAGCTGTGATCCCAATTCCTTCTAAACCAATGCTGCCTGAACTGGTACCTTTTAAAGAAAGACTTCTTCATTTGAACTTTAAATATCATAACAGTCTATATTAACTCCTGAAGTCCAGAAAACGTAGTGGCCTGGCCATGTTTCACCACATTTCCGTTGTCTTCTTCTTCTTCTTCTTCTTCTTCTTCTTCTTCTTCTTTTGTGTACTGGCTTATTTTATAATTCCCAGCTCAGTGATCCAAAACTATTCAGTGTAAATGACTTCTTTAGATTAAAGTCCAATGATCTGTTCACTTTCATACCACATTTGATCCTGTAATATTGCAATATTGCAATTTGACCTTTTCTCCGAAATCAAGCAGCTCAAGTAACTTCAGAGCACACACACATCTCCACTTAATTCATTCATAGGTCGATTGATCAGTAATTAACACACTGCACAAACACTTGACCTGTATTCTCTTTTCATTTTATAATACTATAAAACTATATCTACATGCCACATAAAGAAAGCAGAGGATCCAGGGGCAGATGATACACTGAGCAGAGCACCACAGCACCACCTTGTGGAGAGTCATGGCCATTGACTGAGCTGCTGATCCACTCATAAAAGAGGAGTCCTCTAAGCTGAGCTAGCTACAGAGGAACAGCTTTTGTAATGGCCGTCCTCCTGTGCGTGGAGCTTATTGGTGGATAGATAGCTGTCATTCTTCTGCAACAGCCAATCCTTCACTGGCCACATGAACTCTGTTACTACCCAGCCTCCTCTCTTTCCTCAGGCTCTAGCTCTTGGAATAATAACCCTGTGCACAACCTACAAATGATGGGAGCACATGTTTCTGTTTGGAATGTGTAGGATTTAGCAGGATTAGCAGGAATGTAATGAAGACATCTGGCGATGCAGAAAAGTCAGATTAATGTTTACAATACTGTCATCAGTTTCCTAAGACTCAACATCGTTTCCATCTCTGACCTGTTGCAAAAAAGATTTCCCTGATGTCACTGGCAGTTCAGACCTGGTATTAACATGTGAGATCTGATCACATGCAGTGAACACTGACTGTTCACACACGACAATAACATCCATCCTGAGATCTGATCACATGCAGTGAACACTATGACTATGACTCTTAACACTGTTTGTGTTGTGTTGTGTATAACACAACATCACAGCAGATTCACACAGCCGTGCTGTGATGACTCCACCCACATTGAGGAGGTTCCTGATACTAAACGGAGTCGAGTCGTGCTCATACTGTATAATGGAAAAGAACAATTAGTGACCGTTACTTTAAAGAAGGCAGTCTCAACACTGTGATGAAGGGATGAAGAGGACACACTTCATAAACTGCATAAAGACTTCAGAGCATACACAGAACTGACTGTTTTGTACTGTATCAGCCAAACGTATCCTTTTTATTTGATCTTTTTGTTTAATGCACTTAAAGGAAGCAAACGTCTCACACTATAGATGGTCTCACTGATTATACACTCATGACCTATAGCCATCAGCTGAGCCACCACACCAGTGATGGCATATGAACAGAGCTCTTCCTCCATATATGGTAAACAGCAGCATAAGCAGTGGTTTGGAAATGTGCTGTGTAATCTGAGACCCATCATTTTTCTTCTGTGGCACTGTACACTCAATAACAGTCCTGTTATTGTGCTCACACACGCACACACACACACACACGGTCTTCATTGGTCACGGCTTGGGCCGGGCGATATGGACCACAACTGATATCGTGATATTTTTTGTTTGAATGGCGATATGTGATATTATAGCGATATTTTGAACAAAATGGGTTAGCTCGCTAGCTCACCAGTTGGCCGCTCAGCTGAGAGCTGAAACAGCTGATAACTGAAACCTGGCGTCCGGAGTGTACAACAGAAACCCTGAGACCAGAGCCTCGGTGTCGGACGCGCTGATGTGTTTTAAGTCCACTTGGAGCCAAAATCTGCGGCTAACAGCTGGTGCCGCTACAAACTAGCGACAACAAACAGGCATTGCGGCACCAGCTCAACTTTTATTTTGTATTAACGAGTAACATATGGTTAAGAAAAAAGTATCGGAGTAAAAGTACACATTTTATTTAGGAAAAAAACAGCGCCATTATTCTTTTTCTTAGCTCACTCTCCACCGCGTCCGCCACGTTTTCCTTCAAATGTCTGTTGTGATGCAAAGCGTGGGCGGGACAAGCCGGTGTAGTACGTCCATGTAAGGGGCGTGGCTGAGCAGCTGAACTCGGCTTGTAGGCTCAGACAGAAGCGTTCGGCTTTATTAAATAGCGTTCCCAAGGCAACAAGGCGATATTGTCTCAACTACATATCGCTTTCAAAAATATACCGGTATAACTCTTACTACCGGTATATCGCCCAGCCCTCGTTACAGCTCTTGTAGTATAATGGCAGCAGTAACGTTTTAAACTCTGCTGTTTGAAGGGCCTCCTCAGCTGTTCCCAACTCTGCGCACTGGCCTCGTCTTTCTTGACTCTTTCCCTGTGAATCTTGTGTTTGATTGATTGATAAAGAAATGTCAAACTTGCTTTGTGTTTTTGTTGTTTTTCAAACTGGGGACATAATCTGCCTGACAGACCACACTTGATATGCATATAAATATAAAAAAATGTTTTACCTAGTAACAGATGATCTGAATCCTAATGCCATGGAAGCAGACAATGTGGCCTGGGGCCCCACACTCAAAGTGTCCCCCTGAAATGGCACAGTATCTAAAGCTGCTTACAGATGTGTAATGATGATTCTGAAACTGTCCTCAGGGGTTGTGGTCCTGGACCTTTACAGGCACTCGAGTTAAATGTCTGTGCTTGCGGTCATAAACTCAGGAAAATGCCTTAACATGAAGGTTAGTCACTAGACTAACTTTTGTCTAAACCAGGGGTCTCAAACCTGGGGACCACATAAGTTTCAAGTCAAAAACATCTGTTAGGTGACATGAGTTTAAAATGACATCATGACATTGTCAAAAAACAAAATTTTTGATGATATTTTGCACAATTTTAAAATAAAAGTGGTCATTTTGATACTATTACCAATACTATTGTTCTGGGGGGGGGCCCACATGTGGCCCATGGGACATGAGTTTGAGACTATTAAATGCATGAACAGCAAATTTATGGACTTGCTTTCCATTTTGGAGTCACATGGGGCTTTGGTCTCCCCAGGACTCCTTTGTTCTTTGGCTCCCAAACCTGCTTGAAATGCCTTTAATACACCAGAGAATACAGCCCGTGGACGGTGGAGGACCTGCACACAGGTCTGCCTCCTGGTTGTGGTGATGCAACATGAGATGAACACTGAAGTGCTTCACCGTTCTGACTGATCCTTCGCTCTGGTTCCCTCCTCAGATGGTCAGGTCATTCCCCTGGTGGAGTTGTCAGCTAAACAGGTGGCGTTCCACATACCATTCGAGGTGGTGGAGA
Source organism: Solea solea (assembly GCF_958295425.1). Lineage (NCBI taxonomy): Eukaryota > Metazoa > Chordata > Actinopteri > Pleuronectiformes > Soleidae > Solea > Solea solea. Next base: position 26,335,608 of record NC_081148.1, on the reverse strand, counting down.
AAGTCTATCCCCCAGTCCCTGAACAGCTCCAGCTACGCATCGCCTACTGGAGTTTCCCTGAAAATGAGGAAGACATCAGGTGAGATCACAGAGTATGATCAGTATCCGTGTACCGTTACATGTGTATATATATATATATACATATTCAAAAATATAGTGATGTGTAGTGCAGTGGATTAATTAGATCTGCTTCCACATAAAGACCAGTGGTATGTTTGTAGTGTAGACGGCTGACTGTGACCTCCTGTAACCTTCTGTTGACATAAGGTGTGTGTTGTTGTTGTTTATGTTGCTTTGTAAAGCACTCACCATGTATCACAGCAAAGTTTGACTATACTCAGTATAACGTTCACTAGTGAAGTCACCTGCTCTTTTCTCTTTCGTCGTCCTCCTGCCTCAGGTTATATTCCTGCCTGGCCAATGGGAGTCCAGATGAATTTCAACGTGGAGAGCAACTGTACAGGATCAGAGCTGTCAAAGACCCGCTTCAGATCGGTGGGTTTAAAGTTTCAAGTTTGCTTAGTATGACATGACACAGTCCACAGTACAACTGTAACAGACCCGATGATTTACACACTTCCGTCACTGCTGTGAAGGTTCTCTGTCATCCAGGTCAGTAGGAGTGTTTGTAGTGAGTGGAAAGGTACGGTTTGGTACAGTACACATGTTCCTGCATTTGCAATAGGAGTAATACCAGAATAACCAGCCTCAACTGTTCCATTTCTGGCACCTTTCCTTTGTGGCACCAGAGTAAAATGGTACAGTCTGAGTGGAGCGAGACCGGCTTCACCTATGACAGTCAGCTGTTTGTGTTGTAACCGAGACAAACAGCCACAAACAGCCACAAACTGAGCAGGGAAAAAAAGATCTGCTGGATGAGTGGTGTGTGTTGTGTCATCACCAGGTAAAGGTTCTGCCCTGAGTCCAAACACGAGCGAGACCCAGGGTCGTTCCATCCCGTACTATCCTGTACCAAACCCATGGAAATACAGTACTGTATCTAAACCTGAACCCTTGTACTTGGTAGTAACAGGGTCATAGAGGCAGAAGTGAGTCTGCAGAGCTTTCTGTCACTCTGGCTTTACTGGTGAAGCTGTTCTGCTTCAGTCGTGATGGAAAACACATCACTTCACCAGGCAACACAAACACAACCACTGACACACTGGATCAGTATTGTTCAAAGTAACTTGTCAAAGGTTTGAACGTGACCAGCATATGTTTGTATCTAAAAGTTACGTACTATAGCTCCATCCAAACATAAATATCTTCTTCTCTCATTTCCCCAGGCTTCCACCTCAGTGCCACAGTGGTGACCAGTCAGGCCGGTCAGTCTAAAGGAGCCTACAACGTGGCTGTTATGTTTGACCGCTGCCGCATCACTTCCTGTAGTTGCACATGTGGTGCAGGAGCCAAATGGTGTGCCCATGTTGTAGCGCTGTGTCTCTTCAGGATCCACAATGTGAGTGTTTGTGTCCACACACAAGAAAATCAACTTTAATAAACATGCTGAGGATTTTTGAAAAGGTTTTCAATGGATTTGTTTATCTTCAGTAGTGAAGACACATTGGAAAAGTGATTTTAGCCGGTGGACAAAGGGCTCACACTTATAAAATCTATATTAGATTATGTTTGCTGCTTTATCTCACCTTTAAAACAGCCTTTTGTAACAGGCAGCTGAAGATTACGTCACACTGTAAAGCACACCAGAGAAAATCTGTCCCACAACAGTTGTTGATCCACTCATTAGGACCATCACTAGGTCCAAATGTCTTCTTTTTGTAACTTCAGTGTTAAAAAGCTTCATTCAGATTAGAGCTGAAACGATTAATCGATTATTAATCCATTACTAAATTAATCGACAACTATTTTGATATATATCGAATAATAGGTTTGAAGCTTTTTTCATGATTAAAACAAGATTTCCGATTGTTTAAGCTCCTTAAATGTGAATATTTTCTTAATTTCTTTGCTCTGGATAAATCATTAAAAGTCAATGATTTTGGTTTGTGGACAAAGCAAGACATTTGAGAACATCATCATTTCCAGGTTTGACAAACACCGATCAACATTTTTAAGGTTTTCAGATATTCTGAACACCAAACGATTAATTGATTAATTGAGAAAATCATTGATTCATCGATATATGAATAATAATCGATTCATCGATTATGAAAATAATCGTTAGTTGCAGCTCTAATTCAGATTCACCTAATGGCCCTTTTCCACTCATGGCCTGGCTCGCCTCGCCTCGTCACATTACATGTCACGGCACGGTTTACCTGGTACCAGGTACTATGTTAGTTAACTGTGGCGAGGCGGTGGAAACACCATTAGTGACACAAACTCACGAAATGAAGCAGCAGAAGACCAGCAACTCAAGGGTCCCTGCCACAAACACAACACTAACTTATTAGTGTGTGTGTGTGTGTGTGTGTGTGTGTGTAGGCATCAGCAGTGTGTCTTAGGGCTCCAGTCTCTGAGTCTTTATCTAGACTGCAGAGGGACCAGCTCCAGAAGTTTGCCCAGTACCTCATCAGTGAACTGCCTCAGCAGGTAACATTCTCACTCCTAATAACAAGTACATGATGTTTCTATGATTTAGTTTGATGAACGGTTACTTTGTCTCTTCAGATCCTTCCCACCGCTCAGCGGTTGCTGGATGAGCTGTTGTCTTCTCAGTCCACTGCCATCAACACTGTGTGTGGAGCTCCAGGTGCAGTAGAGTTTTTGAATTGTCATGATGTTACATCCAGAGGCTACCTCACTTCATTCAGCCCATATCATGACTTATTTCCAGAGCTCACGTTAAGTATTTAGTAACAATATTTGAAAAATATGAGACAGGACTAAGAGTTTGTTCATTGCTCATCCCTCTGTCCATCCATCCATCAAACTGTTGGATGGATTACGTTGTGTTCCCTGCCTCAGTACCTGCCATGCTCGCACATCATGCATATTGAAGCAAACAGCCACTAGTGATGGAGAACATTAACTCCTCGGGCTTTTTTCCTTCCATGCAAACCAGGGGAATCGCCCCCTGGCTGCCGTTCAAGAGAAGTGCAGAAGTGGTGGCGTGTACATGTGTTTCCTATGTGCAGTCTATGGTTTAACATTACTTGTTTTTTTGAGAGGGAAGGGAATATTTCTGTTAATGTGTGTGTGTGTGTTTGTGTCCACGTGTAGACCCGACTGCAGGCCCTTCAGCTTCTGACCAGAGCACTTGGTATTTGGATGAGTCGACTCTCAGTGACAACATCAAAAAGACTCTACACAAGTTCTGTGGGCCGTCACCTGTTGTCTTCAGGTACACGCCCCTTATTTTACACTCAGACTCTTGATCAGCACTATTTTAAACCTCACAGCTATATTCAAACACGTCTCTCTGTAAATACGGTGCCAGTCAGGGCTGCGCTGTATATCGTAAATCTTCTCGTCATCGTGATATCGCTATAACAGCGACGCGCTTCTGCAGCGAGCGGCAGGCCGTGCGTGTGCAGCGTGCCTCACAACTCAGCGTCTGCATGCGGTCATATCAACACGCTCAGTGTTTCCTCCATCATTCATGTGGAGCAAGGCTTGACACACAACTAGTGAGCAGGAACACATGACGATGAAACACACACACACACACACACACACAGAGTGGAGTGAAAGTTGACTGGAATAAACAAAACATAACAAGCACATGTGAACGGACTGTTGAATTGTGGTGACGCCCTTTATTAAACCTGAGCAGTTATTAGCATCTATACTGTGCAGGTAAAAGAGGAATCATTTCCCTAAGGGGATTAATAAAATTAAAAATTCAGAATGACCATGACCCGTGTCTGTGTAGTGACACGCTGACGTGACAGAGTCAGGCAGACACATGATCGCTGTCCTCGCTGCGTCCAGGTGCTCCCACACCTTTTGATATTTTCGGGCAAGAAGGTGTTGGCTCGGCCGTCTCCTGCTGTTCACTGCATGTGCGACTCCCAGCAGAGATGTCTCACTCTGTATTAAAAGAAAAAGGTCAATAAAATGTTTGGGTTGATGTTTTGTTGACAACGCTGACTAATTGTTGCAGCTGAAGTATTCTGTACAAACTCTGCTGACTTTGGTCCTCACTTAAGTCTCAGTGTAACTGAGGAGAGGACAGAACTCCTCCAGTGGACAAAGCAGGAGAGCTTCTCTTAAGTTTGATACCAAAGCATTTGTGATAATATGTCATACAAACAAGCGACCCTCACAGACTTGGCCCCCACTAAAGCCTACTGTGTAAGTCTGTATGTGTGTGAGTGTGCTTTGACTCTTCCTGTGGACGCACCCCCAGTGTTTCCGTGTAGAAAGTCTATTCTGGATTAAAAATGTTTTAATCCAGAATAGATATTTTTTATGGCTTGTTTACAGTCTTGAAGTTGCTAAAGTGACTTCTCTCCTGGCAGTCATGTTTCCACTGAGAGTGTTACATTGTAATGTCTATGAATAGTTTAGGGTACGTCCTTTAATTATTACCCTACTGATAGCAACAGTCTGTGTGTATACATCACAGCCGTTGCTGAGGCTCAGTGTCAGGCACACAGGTAACCACAGATTAATATTCTCTCAGTTCATCCACACACACTCACACACTCACACACACAGAGAAGTCGTGTATTGTGGTGATTGCTGTGGTTGATTGAAGAACAACAGGTCTGCGGTGAATGCACATTTACTTGAAGTTAGCTCTGTGTCACTTTGCTGTGTTTTCATCATGGTACAGTTTGGTGAATGCAAAGCAACAGTGTAAACAGTAAATGTCCAGAATAATGAAGCAATACAGCGGGGACGGTCAGGACTCCTGACCTGCTGATGTGAAGACACTTAGCTGTAGTTGCTCCTGACGGCTGTGCCAGTAATGTGTGAATGTATAAATGAAAAGTGTTGTGTAAAGCAGCTTTAAACAGTTATCAAGCCCAGAAAAGCTCTCTCTCTATATATATATATATATATACACAGAGGATTTACCAGAGTTATCCAGAAACTAAAACAATGAAACACTGTGTGAGTGATGTGTCATTTCAGTCTTCAAGCTCTTTGTGTGCTTTGCATTGACAGTGATGTAAACTCCATGTACCTGTCGTCCACGGAGCCGCCCGCAGCTGCAGAGTGGGCGTGTCTGCTGCGACCACTGAGGGGCCGCGAGCCAGAAGGCATCTGGAACCTTTTGTCCATCGTCAGGGAGATGTTTAAGAGACGAGACAGCAACGCAGCGCCGCTTCTGGAGATCCTCACAGAGCAGTGTCTCACCTATGAACAGGTACGTCCTCACATCTACTGAGAATGATGAGGAACCAATATATACAGCTGCATCTCAGGAAACTATAATATGTTCCATTTAAGCTTCACTATTAATAAGTAACCTGTCTGTGTGAATGTGTTCAGATCATCAGCTGGTGGTACAGCGTCCGGACGTCAGCCTCCCACAGCAGTGCCAGCGGCCACACTGGACGCAGCAACGGCCAGTCAGAGGTGGCGGCTCACGCCTGTGCCAGCATGTGTGATGAGATGGTGGTGCTCTGGAGGCTGGCGGTGCTCGACCCGACCATGAGCCCCTGCAGGTCAGACCACTGGGACCATGTGATCACCGCTATTCAGACTATAAAAAGAACGATTGACGATATCGTTAGATAAACTACTAGTGACTAACGTGATAATTATCGTCATAAATTATTCTTTTTTTTATTACAGGAATTATTGCTAAAAACTCCTAAAATGTCTCTTGTATTGCATTTTTGCTGGAAATGCTCGTCCCTGCCCGTTCTCATGTGTTTTCCTACGTCCTCTTCACAACGTTGTTAGCAGAGCCGTAGCAACAGGTTGAGGAAAACTAGGCCCCCACAGCAATGACACATGTAAAATGTCGGGGTACCACCTAAAGGGGGCCCCACTAGTCTGTTCTATTATCTATGAGGTCAGTAAGGCAAGGCAAGGACAGGCAAGGCAAGTTTATTGGAGGCAGCGGCAAACAGAAAAGTCTTCCGTCTTGATTTAAAAGAGGTGATATTTGCAGCAGACCTGCAGTTTTCTGGGAGTTTGTTCCAGATATGTGGTGCATAGAAACTGAACGCTGCCTCTCCATGTTTAGTTCTGACTCTGGGTACACAGAGCAGACCTGTCCCAGACGATCTGAGAGTTCTGGATGCTTGGGTTAGTCTGGGAGTGCCATGTCAGCTTGTTGTGATCATTTTCATTTTCAATTCACTCACATAAAATATCAGCACTTTCCCCACGATTATCCCGACCATTCAAGTGATAGTTATCATTGTACCGCTGATACTTCACGTTGTAACATCACATCAGCACATTTATTATCAAACATCAACCCCAGTGAAAAATAAAGGCCGTGTTTGCTGTGTTCCAGGCGTCTGGAGCTGGCTGTCCAGTTGAAGCAGTGGCATCTCAAAGTCATTGAAATCGTGAAGCGGGGGCAACATCGGAAATCCTTGGATAAACTGTTCCAGGGCTTCAAGCCTGCGGTCGAGTCCTGCTATTTCAACTGGGAGGTTGCCTACCCACTGGAAGGCATCACCTACTGTAGTGCCGATAAGAAGAGCGCAAACTTCTGCTGGTCCAGAGCAGTGCAACATCAACGAGGAGTCAAAGCTGCCGCAGGGGGGGGTGGAGACGCGGAGTCAGGGGGAGTAGGGAGAGCTGAAGGTGGAGATTGTAAAGGAAGAGGCAGCAGTCACTTGTCCCAACAGGAGGTGGCAGTACGACCCAAGGAGACCATTCTGACCAAGAGGAAGGGGCTGTCTGTGAGCGGCGGCGGGGGGATGCTGGTCCGTCTTGGGGGGAGTGTCTCTCTGTCCCTGGACGATGGAGGTGTGAAGTGCATGTACAAAGGGCCAGGGTCCTCCTCTGGAGGAAAGCTGAAACTGACTCCTGGAGGTATAAAGGGTGCATCTGTTGGAGGTGCTGCAGGGAATGGAGGGTTAGGAGGCGGTAAGCACGGCAGCGCCAAGCGGAGAACCAGCAGTGAGGATAGCTCCCTGGAGCCGGACATGGCTGAGCTCAGTCTGGATGATGGCTGCAATCTGGCTCTGGGCGCTGAGGCAAGCAACACTTTTGAGTTCCTCCCTCCACCACCAGAGATGGTGCCGTCTCCGAGCCCCCTGCTGCGAGACTCTCGCAAGTACAACAGCAGCAGCACGGGAGGCAAGAACTTTGATACCAAGCGCATCGGCCTTAACGCGGCTGTACTTCCTGCTCCAGAGCCCACTCACCCCTGCTTCCCCTCCAAAGAGACGGTGGCAGGTGTTACGGACACGCCCAGTGCTGCAGAGAAGCAGGCGGAGGCGGAGCCGGAGCCGGAGCCGGAGGTGGAGTCTGTCCAGAACAAAGACGAAGATGTGGACTCACCTGACAGTAACCATCCATCCACCTCCAGCGCAACAGCAAGACCAGGCACCGCTCCAGCATCTGCAAAGGCACCGCGCGGCAACAGAGAGGTGGTGCCTGCAGGAGCTCCAGAAGCTGCAGAAGCTGCAGGAGCTGCAGGAGCTGCAGAAGCTGCAGAAGCTGCAGGAGCTGCAGGAGCTGCAGGAGCTGCAGGAGCTGCAGGAGCAGCGGCTGCAGGTGGACCAGCTGGAGGAGAAGCTGTGGGTGAGGACGACTATCAAGCGTACTACCTGAGCGCTGCCTCAGAGGAGGGAGCAGAGCGGCAGCTGACTGACAACCATCAGGAGGAAGAGCCAGACATCTTTGCTGGAATCAAACCTCTGGAGCAGGAAGGACGCATGGAGGTAAGGAACAAACACAAAGTGTTCACAGGTGTGGGTGTATATCACACTTGTAAGGTGCAGTCTCTGTAATGAGATTCATAGAGATTTAAGTTCTTGAATGTCTGTCACTGCTGCTTCAGGATGAGAGCGTGACCGTCTTTTATTGAGACGACCTCGACAGTCGAAGGTCAAAGCTTCATCTGGTGCAGGCTAGTTGTGTTCTTTATTTTGTAATTGGCCATATTTAAATAAATGTAATAGAACATAGGAAATGTTGTTCTTTTTTTAAAGACATTAAATGTTCATGAAAGTCACAGACATGTCACCTGGTGTTACCTGTGTGAGGTGCTCAGTGTGACGAGCCTCTCATTAACCTAAGACAGTAAAAGGAGTGGCCTAGAATGAAGTGAGAATTTTTTTACAAAATAATTACCAAATAATTTAATATATATATATATATATATATATATATGTGTGTGTGTGTGTATATGTAAAGATGTCATGTTTGTAAGCACACACATTGAGCAGTGGCTCAGTTCACTTATGTCTTGGACCAGCTGTGAATGCTGCAGATTCACTGATTCTAATCACATGTATTGTTTCAATACTTAACACTGAACTGTGAAGATTTGCACCTGGATCAACTACACACACAAACACACACGCACACGTTTTACATTCACGCTCCATGTTTTTAACTCCTGTAGGGTATAGTGTGAACTGTGTGACTGTGTCTGCAGAGACTCTGTATGTCCATGTTACAGTAAATATAAGTGTGCGACTGTGTCTGCAGGTTCTGTTTGCGTGTGCAGAGACTCTGTATGTCCATGTTACAGTAAATATAAGTGTGCGACTGTGTCTGCAGGTTCTGTTTGCGTGTGCAGAGGCTCTGTATGTCCATGTTACAGTAAATATAACTGTGTGACTGTGTCTGCAGGTTCTGTTTGCGTGTGCAGAGACTCTGTATGTCCATGTTACAGTAAATATAAGTGTGCGACTGTGTCTGCAGGTTCTGTTTGCGTGTGCAGAGGCTCTGTATGTCCATGTTACAGTAAATATAAGTGTGCGACTGTGTCTGCAGGTTCTGTTTGCGTGTGCAGAGGCTCTGTATGTCCATGTTACAGTAAATATAAGTGTGCGACTGTGTCTGCAGGTTCTGTTTGCGTGTGCAGAGACTCTGTATGTCCATGTTACAGTAAATATAAGTGTGCGACTGTGTCTGCAGGTTCTGTTTGCGTGTGCAGAGGCTCTGTATGTCCATGTTACAGTAAATATAAGTGTGCGACTGTGTCTGCAGGTTCTGTTTGCGTGTGCAGAGGCTCTGTATGTCCATGTTACAGTAAATATAAGTGTGTGACTGTGTCTGCAGGTTCTGTTTGCGTGTGCAGAGGCTCTGTATATCCATGTTACAGTAAATATTATAAGTGTGCGACTGTGTCTGCAGGTTCTGTTTGCGTGTGCAGAGGCTCTGTATGTCCATGTTACAGTAAATATAAGTGTGCGACTGTCTGCAGGTTCTGTTTGCGTGTGCAGAGGCTCTGTATGTCCATGTTACAGTAAATATAAGTGTGCGACTGTCTGCAGGTTCTGTTTGCGTGTGCAGAGGCTCTGTATGTCCATGTTACAGTAAATATAAGTGTGCGACTGTGTCTGCAGGTTCTGTTTGCGTGTGCAGAGGCTCTGTATGTCCATGTTACAGTAAATATAAGTGTGTGACTGTGTCTGCAGGTTCTGTTTGCGTGTGCAGAGACTCTGTATGTCCATGTTACAGTAAATATAAGTGTGTGACTGTGTCTGCAGGTTCTGTTTGCGTGTGCAGAGACTCTGTATGTCCATGTTACAGTAAATATTATAAGTGTGCGACTGTGTCTGCAGGTTCTGTTTGCGTGTGCAGAGACTCTGTATGTCCATGTTACAGTAAATATTATAAGTGTGCGACTGTGTCTGCAGGTTCTGTTTGCGTGTGCAGAGACTCTGTATGTCCATGTTACAGTAAATATAAGTGTGTGACTGTGTCTGCAGGTTCTGTTTGCGTGTGCAGAGACTCTGTATGTCCATGTTACAGTAAATATTATAAGTGTGCGACTGTGTCTGCAGGTTCTGTTTGCGTGTGCAGAGACTCTGTATGTCCATGTTACAGTAAATATAAGTGTGCGACTGTCTGCAGGTTCTGTTTGCGTGTGCAGAGGCTCTGTATGTCCATGTTACAGTAAATATAAGTGTGTGACTGTGTCTGCAGGTTCTGTTTGCGTGTGCAGAGACTCTGTATGTCCATGTTACAGTAAATATTATAAGTGTGCGACTGTGTCTGCAGGTTCTGTTTGCGTGTGCAGAGACTCTGTATGTCCATGTTACAGTAAATATTATAAGTGTGCGACTGTGTCTGCAGGTTCTGTTTGCGTGTGCAGAGACTCTGTATGTCCATGTTACAGTAAATATAAGTGTGTGACTGTGTCTGCAGGTTCTGTTTGCGTGTGCAGAGACTCTGTATGTCCATGTTACAGTAAATATAAGTGTGTGACTGTGTCTGCAGGTTCTGTTTGCGTGTGCAGAGACTCTGTATGTCCATGTTACAGTAAATATAAGTGTGTGACTGTGTCTGCAGGTTCTGTTTGCGTGTGCAGAGACTCTGTATGTCCATGTTACAGTAAATATAAGTGTGCGACTGTGTCTGCAGGTTCTGTTTGCGTGTGCAGAGACTCTGTATGTCCATGTTACAGTAAATATAAGTGTGTGACTGTGTCTGCAGGTTCTGTTTGCGTGTGCAGAGACTCTGTATGTCCATGTTACAGTAAATATAAGTGTGTGACTGTGTCTGCAGGTTCTGTTTGCGTGTGCAGAGACTCTGTATGTCCATGTTACAGTAAATATAAGTGTGCGACTGTGTCTGCAGGTTCTGTTTGCGTGTGCAGAGACTCTGTATGTCCATGTTACAGTAAATATAAGTGTGCGACTGTGTCTGCAGGTTCTGTTTGCGTGTGCAGAGGCTCTGTATGTCCATGTTACAGTAAATATAAGTGTGCGACTGTGTCTGCAGGTTCTGTTTGCGTGTGCAGAGACTCTGTATGTCCATGTTACAGTAAATATTATAAGTGTGCGACTGTGTCTGCAGGTTCTGTTTGCGTGTGCAGAGACTCTGTATGTCCATGTTACAGTAAATATAAGTGTGTGACTGTGTCTGCAGGTTCTGTTTGCGTGTGCAGAGGCTCTGTATGTCCATGTTACAGTAAATATAAGTGTGCGACTGTGTCTGCAGGTTCTGTTTGCGTGTGCAGAGGCTCTGTATGTCCATGTTACAGTAAATATAAGTGTGCGACTGTGTCTGCAGGTTCTGTTTGCGTGTGCAGAGGCTCTGTATGTCCATGTTACAGTAAATATTATAAGTGTGCGACTGTGTCTGCAGGTTCTGTTTGCGTGTGCAGAGACTCTGTATGTCCATGTTACAGTAAATATAAGTGTGCGACTGTGTCTGCAGGTTCTGTTTGCGTGTGCAGAGGCTCTGCACGCCCATGGTTACAGTAACGAGGCGTGCCGGCTGGCCGTGGAGCTGGCCACTGACCTGTTGGCTAACCCTCCAGACCTGAAGGTGGAGCAGCCACAGACCAAGGTACATGTCATCACATGTCCCAGCAGCCCGAGATACATTCTCCTGTGACCTTTGACCTCTTCTCTCCTTCTAATGTACAAACTCACCAGTCTGCATGTTGAACTGTGTAGTGGGATATTGAGCCTTTCTTCATGAAGGAAAGCCATCAGATTCTTCTCATATCTGTTTATCGCCATGATTACCATAGTGCCACTTTGTAACTCCAACAACAAATATTAACCATAAGGAAAAGAATAAGAACGTGTGAATGAGCTAATGAGAAGTGTTCGTTGTTAGTTATGTATTATTATTATTAATGATGAATTATTATTATTATTACTATTACTGTTATTGTGTCTGTCGTGGTGTTTAGGGGAAGAAGAGCAAGGTGTCGACCAGCCGTCAGACACAGGTGGCGACTAACACGCTGTCCAAAGCTGCTTTCCTCCTCACTGTCCTCAGTGAGAGGCTGGAGCTGCACAACCTGGCCTTCAGCACTGGCATGTTCTCCCTGGAACTCCAGAGACCACCGGCATCCACCAAAGCTCTGGAGGTCGCATTTATACATCATTATTGTTATTATTATTATTATTATTATTATTGTTATTATTTTTTATTATTAATATAAGTTTTATTATTAATATTAGTTTTATTATTGTTATTAGTATTATTATTATTATTATTTTTTATTGTTGTTATTATTATTTTGATTGTTATTAGCATTATTGTTATTATTAGTAGTATTATTAGTAGTAGTATTATTGCTATTGTTATTACTATTAGTATTATTATTGTTATTATTTTTATTGTTATTATTATTAGTATTATTGTTATTATTAGTAGTATTATTAGTATTATTATTATTATTATTAGTTTTATTATTGTTATTAGTATTATTGTTATTATTATTATTATTATTTATTGTTGTTATTGTTATTAGTATTATTATTGTTATTATTATTGTTATTACTATTAGTATTATATTATTGTTATTATTTTTATTGTTATTATTATTAGTATTCGTATTATTGTTATTAGTAGTATTATTATTGTTATTGTTATTACCATTAGTATTATTATTATTATTGTTATTATTATTATTTTTATTGTTGTTATTGTTATTAGTATTGTTGTTATTATTAGTAGTATTATTTTTGTTATTACTATTATTAGTATTCTTGTTATTATTATTATTATTATTAGTAGTAGTATTATTGTTATAATCAAATGATGAGGTTATATGAGCTCAGCTTCATCTAACTTTAAGTAGGTTCAGCTGCATCAGAGAGTTTAGTTTAGGGCTGCAAATGGTGATCATTTCTAGAGCTGAAACAATTAATCAATGAAATTGATTATTAATCGATTACTAAATTAATTATTTTGATAATCAATTAATCGGTTTGAAGCTTTTTTCATGATTAAAACAAGATTTCCGATTGTTTAAGCCTCTTAAATGTGAGTGTTTTCTTCATTTCTTTGTTCCGGATAACAAAGAAATCATTAATAGTTTATCATTTTCTGATATTTTATTGACCAAACAATTAATCGAGAAAATAATCGACAGATGAATCGATGATGAAAATAATCGTTAGTTGCAGATCTAATCGTTTCATTATGATTCATTGAGTGATTGTTTGGTCCATAATGTGATGAATGATGTCAGACATGTTGGTTCATGTTTAAACAAAATGATTCATCTTCATCTGAAATGTTTTTGTGTGTGATGACTGAGCAGGTGAAGCTGGCCTATCAGGAGTCAGAGGTGGTGTCTCTGTTGAAGAAGATCCCTCTGGGTCTGGTGGAGATGTCGGCCATCAGAGAGAGAGCTGAGCAGCTGAGAGACGGAAACTTCTGTGATTACAGACCGGTGCTGCCGCTCATGTTGGCCAGCTTCATCTTTGATGTCCTGTGTACTCCAGGTAAGCACCAATAATGTTCAAAAAGGATTCTAGTCATTGGCTTTTCTCTTTGTAGAAGATGTTGAGGATGTTTGGATCCACTTGGAATGTTCCATTCTAACAGTGTTTGTGTAGTTTGTGTAACATAGTGTTAAAACTGACTGCACAGGGTCATTTTCTACTGCCTTACTCCACATTTAAATCACTGTTGACCTGATGTTTATATTAAGAGGATATTATTTATGTAGCATTTTCATAATGTAACAAAATAACAAAATGTAGCTTTTACTTTAAAAAGATCATTAAATATCTAATAACACAGAAGTCGATAAATAAGAATTTAGGACCTGGGCTTGTAACCCGAAGGGTTGCCGGTTTGACTCCCCACCAGGTCAGAAAAGGGCTGGGTTACCCCTGAGCAAGGCACCCAACCCCCATTACTCCCCGGGAGCTGCTCCTCAGTCTAGGAAGGTTTCTAGGAGAGGAAGAGTTAAACAGAGAGGGACTGATAAAGTTCACTCATTTAAAACTTGAACTTATTGAATTTTGAACTCCATGAAATAACATCCCTTTTGCTCTTCTCCATATTGTTTGTGCAGTGGTGTCCCCAACAGGGTCCCGTCCACCGAGCCGTAACCGTAACAACGAGATGCCCGGTGATGAAGAGCTGGGCTTCGAGGCAGCTGTTGCTGCATTAGGTAAAAACGGGATGTCGTTCTTCACTGTTCCTGTCTCGTATGTCGTCTGCTGATCCTGTTTCTCACCTCTGCTTGTCTCCAGGCATGAAGACCACGGTCAGCGAGGCAGAACATCCTCTTCTCTGTGAGGGAACCAGGCGCGTGAAGGGTGACCTCGCTCTGGCCCTCATGATCACGTATAAGGACGACCAGAGCAAGCTGAAGAAGGTAGCCGTCAGTCATGTTTGTAAACCACTCACTCTCCTCCACCAAAGTCCTGGCAAATCATTACAAGGAAGAATAATCAATATCAAGTAGTTAAAACTCTAATTGTGTCTCTCTCATATCCACAGATACTTGATAAGTTGTTGGACAGGGAGAGTCAGACCCACAAGCCTCAGACTCTCAGCTCCTTCTACTCCAGTAAGCCAGCAGCCGGCAGCCAGCGCAGCCCGTCCAAGCACACTATCTCTGGCCACAGCGGGGTGGGCGGAGCTACAGGGGGAGTCTCCAAACACGCACCTTCATCTTCCTCTTCAGCGCCCACTGTGACAGCCTCTTCCTCTGCTGTGACACTGGCTGCAGAAGAGGTCGCTCGTCAGGCCGAACTACAGCCAGTGCAAAGCAGCACAGCAGGGGAGAGCACTGCTGAGACCAGGGAGCATGGTGAGAGCACACACACACACACACACACACACACACACACACACACACTGCTGAGACCAGGGAGCATGGTGAGAGCACACACACACACACACACACACACACACACACACACACACACACACACACACACACACTGCTGAGAGCAGGGAGCATGGTGAGAGCACGCGCACAGACTTGATTGTAAGACAGTATCTTGTGTTTTGTGACCTCACAGTATCAGATGGGCCTCCGTCATCCAGTGACCAGCAGAATGAGACGGCTCCGTTTAAGCTGGAGGTCACTGTTCCCAGTCGACTAGCATTGGGCGCGCGCTGTGGTTACAGCCAACGCTGCTGGGGCTCACCTGTGCGACAGAAGAAGAAACACACTGGTACAATAATGCTCTGCAGATAATCCATTCATTTGTTGATTATTTTATCAGTTATTTCATGAGTTGTTTGTTCCACAAAATGTTGATCTGTTTGTCCAAAACCTCAAATGATGATGTTCTTAATTGTGTTGTTTGTTCACAAACCAAAATAATTCATTTCAAAGCATTTCCTTGTTATTTGGAGCAAAGGAACCAGAAAAGATTCACATTTAAGAAGCTAATAGTTGCCATTTAATTCAGTAATTGATTGAATAATGGATAAGTTGTTGCAGCCCTGCTGGATGTTCTGTTTCCACCAAGTGCTCCTGGTGCACTTCTTTTTCATTGACTCAGCAGTAAACCACCACAGCTGTTCAGTTCATCAGCTTCATAGATATTAGGACATCATAAAAGAATTCAAAGTCGAGTGGGACTCAAAATAGGGCTGGGCAGTATATAGATGTTATATAGTGTATTTAGGGCTGGGCAGTATATAGATGTTATATAGTGTATTTAGGGCTGGGCAGTATATAGATGTTATATAGTGTATTTAGGGCTGGGCAGTATATAGATGTTATATAGTGTATTTAGGGCTGGGCAGTATATAGATGTTATATAGTGTATTTAGGGCTGGGCAGTATATAGATGTTATATCTGCAGGAGTGATCATTTTTTATTTAATCAATTTATGAAATACACTAGTTATAAATGAAAGAGTACATACTGTATATTGATTAAAACATACATGGCATTGATTAAATTAAATTAAATTAAATTAAATTAAATTAAATTAAATAAATGTTACAGTCTATTTACAATGTATTTACAGAGTATTTTACTGTGTATTTACAGTATATTTTATAGTTTATTTTCAGTGTATTTACAGTATATTTTACAGTGTATTCTACGGTGTATTTTACACTTTATTAACAGTGTATTAACAGGGTATTTTACAGTGTATTAACAGGGTATTTTAGAGTGCATTTACAGTGTATTAACAGGGTGTTTTACAGTGCATTTACAATGTATCTACAGTGTATTAACAGGGTATTCTACAGTGTATTGTCACTCTGAATCTTTGAGAAGCACAAACCTCTTCATGGGTCCAGAGAAACCCTGTGTGCAGCTTTATTTCCTCAGTGTTTTTAAATACTTATTCCCATTGTCTGTCAACACATCACTGTAGTGCAGTGTGTGTAGTTTCATCTTGAAGGTTTAACTAAACACTGGACACTGCGTAACACACACACACACACACACACACACACACACACACACATGAAATGAAGTGGTATTTGTTTTCATGCCACTCGTCATGTATCATACTCAGAGTGTTGATGTGGAGTGTGGTTTGTGCTCAGGCATGGCAAGTATCGACAGCAGTGCTCCAGAAACCACCTCAGACAGTTCCCCCACCCTCAGCCGCCGCCCACTCCGGGGCGGCTGGGCCGCAGCATCGTGGGGGCGGGGCCAGGACAGTGACAGCATCAGCAGTTCATCATCAGATTCGTTGGGCTCCTCCTCCTCCAGCGGCTCTCGTAGGGCAGGGGGCGGGGCCAGAGCAAAGAGCAATGACACCAGCAGGTAAATATACTCTTTTTTTTTACTCGGTCACAGTGAGTGAAAGCACATTATCAGGGTCAGTGGGAGGAGTTACAAGAGACTGTGATGATTTAAAGGTGTCAAACTCATCCACATGTCTTTTCTCCTCCTCCATCCAAACAAAGGGTTCACTTTGAGTTTTCACAATAGAGGATGAAATCACAGTAGTTTTTATTTTAAAAAAGGAAAGCTAAACCTCTCACTCTCTCTGAAATCATCTGTCATTGGTCAGAGTCTGAGAACAATGCTTATACCATGTTCCTCTTCTTTGTATGTCCAGGTACAAAGGGCGGCGCCCAGAGTGCCATGCCCCCCACGTACCCAATCAGCCGTCAGAGGCCGCAGCACATTTTTACTTTGAGCTGGCCAAGACGGTGCTGATCAAAGCCGGAGGAAACTCGTCCACCTCCATTTTCACTCAGCCCTCAGCCAGTGGGGGCCACCAGGGGCCCCACAGGAACCTCCACCTGTGCGCCTTTGAAATCGGCCTGTACGCCCTTGGACTACACAACTTTGTCTCTCCCAACTGGCTCTCCAGGACCTACTCCTCTCATGTGTCCTGGATCACTGGTGAGTGAGTGAGTGAGTGAGTGAGTGTGAGTGTGATTGTGTAAGGTAGTCAGTAACACTGATGTCGTGTGTGTGTGTGTGTGTGTGTGTCAGGCCAGGCCATGGAGATTGGCAGTGCTGCTCTGAACATCTTGGTGGAGTGCTGGGACGGTCACCTGACTCCTCCAGAGGTGGCGTCCTTAGCAGACCGAGCGTCGCGGGCCAGAGACCTTAACATGGTGCGGGCGGCAGCAGAGCTGGCCCTGAGCTGTCTGCCTCACGCTCATGCTCTGAATCCTAATGAGATCCAGAGAGCACTGGTGCAGTGTAAAGAGCAGGTACTGTGTGGGATTTTATTCTAATAAAAACTCACTCAAACAGATTTTTTATTGTGTAAACTGTATATGATTGAACTGACACATGTTTGTATGTTAAAATGAAAAGTCCTGTGTGTCCCCCTGTGTCTCACCCTGTGTCTCACCCTGTGTCTCACCCTGTGTCTCACCCTGTGTCTCACCCTGTGTCTCACCGTGTGTCTCCAGGACAACGTGATGCTGGAGAAGGCCTGCATGGCAGTAGAGGAAGCAGCTAAAGGAGGGGGCGTGTATCCTGAGGTTCTGTTTGAAGTGGCTCATCAGTGGTACTGGCTGTACGAGCAGTCTGTGGGCGGGGGCTCGGCCCAGCAGAGGGAGACGTCTGGACGTTGCGGGGCCAACGGGGGTTCGGGCAGGAGGTCACAGGAATCCACCTGCGTGGTCCTGGACGGCGGGGTCAACATGGAGTCTCAGGGGACGGCGACCGTCACGGCCTCGGTCACGGCGGCGGCCGTGGTGCCCGTCATCTCCGTGGGCTCCACCATCTACCAGTCCCACGCCATCGCGGGCCAGGCCATGGCTCACCCTCACACCCAGGGCCTCCACCCCTACACCACCATACAGGCCCACCTCCCCACTGTGTGCACCCCACAGTACCTGGGACACCCTCTGCAGCATGTCCCCCGCCCCACTGTCTTTCCTGTGACTGGAGCTGCTTATCCACAGGTCAGAGGTTTCCTTCAAATATTAAGGGCTGCTTCATTTTTCTTTATCATGTACAAAAAGGCTTCATTTTCATTTAAAAGTCTCTAACGCTGCATTTAAGACACCTTAAAACAAAAACCCTTTATTCATGTGGTGCAGTGTATTCTCACATGAACCTGCATCCAGTCAACAAAGCGTTTATAATAATACAACAGTAATATTGTGACCTTTAGTTTATTTTAATGTTTAGAAACAGTACTTTCCTTCTGACTGTCTGACTTTCCCTTCGTGTTGTTTGTCATTATTAATAATAATAACAACAATAACAATAATAATAATAATAATAATAATAATATGTTCCCAGTTTATGGAAGTGTATGGGATGGCTGATCCCAGTAACTGTTACTGTTAAATTAACACAGCACATTTTTACATTTGGTTTCATTGTTTTATTTCAATTGTTTGTCTCTTTGAAATTTTATTTTTTATTCATCATTTTCTCATAAATTGCTGTTACACGTCTACAAGCCACACAGGGGCAATGGTGCGGCATTTACAGAGACTCCGTCTTGTTTTCTGACATAGATAATCATTGCTCTGTCCTCTCTGTTGTTTATTTACTTTCAACTTACATGTTTATATGTTTGTATGTATGTATGTGTATATGTTTGTATGTGTTTGTATGTATGTGTATATGTTTATATGTTTGTATGTATGTGTATGTTTGTATGTATGTGTATATGTGTATGTTTGTATGTTTATATGTGTGTATGTATGTGTATATGTTTGTATGTATGTGTATGTTTATATGTTTGTATGTTTATATGTGTGTATGTATGTGTATATGTTTGTATGTATGTGTATGTTTATATGTTTGTATGTTTATATGTGTGTATGTATGTGTATATGTTTGTATGTATGTTTATATGTCTATATGTGTGTATGTGTATATGTTTATATGTATGTGTATGTTTATATGTTTGTATGTATGTGTATATGTTTATATGTTTGTATGTATGTGTATGTTTATATGTTTGTATGTATGTGTTTATATGTTTGTATGTATGTGTTTATGTTTGTATGTATGTGTATATGTTTATATGTTTGTATGTATGTGTATATGTTTATATGTTTGTATGTATGTGTATATGTTTGTATGTATGTGTATGTTTATATGTTTGTATGTATGTTTATATGTTTGTTTGTATGTATGTGTATATGTTTATATGTTTGTTTGTATGTATGTGTATATGTTTATATGTTTGTATGTATGTGTATGTGTTTGTATGTATGTGTGTATCAGAGGTTGTGCTAGACTTTTTCGTTGTCTGTCATTTTGAGTGACAGGGTCATAAAAATCCTGTCATAATCCATTTTTACCGGTCCCTTTAAATGATAATAATGACATATTCAATTGCTTTGTTCATATTGCAGTGGAATATGAACAGTTCACCTGTGGTCTCACACCTTCCTCCTGGTCCACATGGACTTAAATCGCGTGCCTGCTTGCGCGTAGTTGCGCGTGGTAGTAAATCCCGCAACATGCGCTCCTTCTGCACCAGTGGATCAGCTGCACCGGTCACAGACGCGCTCCAAAGCCTCCTGTCCATAGCTCTTTAACACGCTGTCAGCACTACAAGGATAGCGAGATGCATTGAGTACGGTGTCCAGGTCAGAAATGATGCTCAGATTCTCCGATGGGAATCTTTATTTTGTCGCACAACATTTTTCTATCCGCCCTCCTCAGCCAGGAGAACTCCCGCTCCCACTGAACTCGCCTAACCTCCTTACTGCCGCTGAGGCCAAGGGCTGAGTTTGTCCTTCATCTGCATCTATCCCTCTTTTTTCACCTCTTTTATCAACATAGTTTTTAGGGCTGTGAATTGCAATCTGTCAAAATGACGGATGGCTCTCAGATTTTCCGTCACCGTTTTTTTAAAACGGTGACGGAAAATATTCGGTTAACGCGACCCCTGGTGTATATGTATGTATATGTGTATATGTTTGTATGTATGTATGTGCATATGTTTGCATGTATGTATGTATGTATGTATGTGTATATGTGTATATGTTTGTATGTTTATATGTATGTATGTGCATATGTTTGTATGTATGTATGTGTATATGTTTGTATGTATGTATGTGTATATGTTTGTATGTATGTATGTATGTATGTATGTATGGTTGGTAGTGTTGAAATTGAAATGCTATTTTGGGACAAATTCATTTATGGAAATAATGAACCTTGTTGCAGGGTTAGCCCATTGTTGCAAACAGTTCTATCATCAGATGAATCCTCAAAGTGTTACTGTTGTTAAATGAACACTGTTTTGCTCTGTATTTGTTGCCTCTTCAGGGAATGCACCCAGCGTTTATCGGGGCTCAGTTCCCGTTCTCCGTGGCCACTGGCCCACAGCCACCCATGACAGCCACAGCTGTGACTTTCCCTGGTGTCCCCGTCCCATCCATGACTCAAATAGCCGTCCATCCCTACCACACTGAGAGCGGCCTGCCGCTCAGCACCACTGTAGCAGGTGAGGACTGTCTCTCTGTGTGGCTACTCTGTAGCAGAGTAAGCTTTTAATTTAGATCTGAAGGGTTGGTAGGTTTACTTGACCCACAGGAAAAACACATTTTTAGCCATTAAAAACAAGGTTAATCTAATCTGTGTGTATGTTTAGGCTTCAGTGTGTAACTTCTGTTGCCCCACAACCCCCACCTCTAAGGAATTCTCAGTAATGACCAAAAAGTGATCTAGCATCACCCCATCCTTTCACTGCCCATCTGAAAAGTGCAATCTCGTAAATTAAGACTTTATTCTCATGACTTTAATCTCATAAATTTACAACTTTAATCTCATACATTTACGACTTTAATCTCATAAATAAAGACTTTAATCTCATAAATTAAGACTTTATTCTCATAAATGTACGACTTTATTCTCATAAATTAAGACTTTATTCGCAAAGTCTGTGAATTGTTTTCCCTCAATGTGGCCCTATGACTCCCTAACCCACTATGGGAGATTCTTTTTGCTTAAAACAAGAACTTTTCAGTCCTCTCTCTAGTACGACTGTTTGTCAGTGTGTCCGTCTGTCCTTAGATAAAACTCCTCTCTTCCTGTGTTCTATAGTCTATATATATATATATATATATATATATATATATATATATATAAGTCTATATATCTGAGTTATTAGCTGATGGGACACAGAGCGCTGGGTCTGTTCCCGCCTCCTTTACTGTGTTTGTGATAATTGTGTACACAAAAATAACACAACAACTCTGGTGTGCTGTGACGTTGGTGCAGGGAGTGAGGGAGTGAGAAAAGTGGCACAAACTTCATTTCAAAGTAAAAGCTTTTATGGTGAATATTTGCAGGGCCAGTAGATTAAGTTGAGTGTGTATTAAAAATGAAAATTTCAAAGACAAACTTTAAGTAAAACCAGCAGCAGATCAGAAACACATGATGACGTGTGTGTGTGTGTGTGTGTGTGTGTGTGTGTGTGTGTGTGTGTGTGTGTGTGTGTGTGTGTGTGTGTGTGTGTGTTGGACAGTCGGCAGCGTCCATGCGGGCCAGACCATCCAGACCATCCAGGGAGCGTCCATGCCGTCCCTCTCCTCACAGCCCGGCTCCATGGTCAGCACTCACACTTTCCTGGCAGAGGACGAGCAGCACAGTCAGCCCATCAGCCAGCAGGGGCTGCACCACCTGCACTCGGCCTACAGAGTTGGTAAGGAGCTAGTGAAGCTCACTTACATGTCTCCTTCTTTCCTTCACTCTGCATCTTAGCTCCTTATCAGCAAGAGAGAGACACGAGGAGAGTGAAGACTCACAAATGTTTGGAATTATTACTGTAGGAAGTTAGACAGGATTAAAAATCTGCACTTTAATGTGGAGGTGTGGGATTTAGATGACGAGCTACATCCTCACTCGTGGCTCCTCGAGGAGCATTTAAGGTCTGACGGTAACGTGTGTGTGTGTGTGTGCGTGTGTGCGTGTGTGCGTGTGTGCAGGCATGCTGGCATTAGAGATGCTGGGTAGAAGAGCTCACAACGACCATCCTAACAACTTCTCCAGGAGTCCTCCTTACACTGAAGATGTGAAGTGGCTGCTGGGACTGGCTGCTCGGCTCGGTGAGCCTGACTTTCTCCTTAAGTGTCACTGTGATGTTTAAGTGATAGTTAAGGGTTTTATGTGGTCCTATAAGATCCTGTAAGATCCTGTAAGGCCCTGTAAGGTCCTGTAAGGTCCTGTAAACTAAAGGCTAACTGTATGAACTCTAATCCAGATGAAGTCTACAGGATTATAGTAGTACGGTACTGTCACATGTACTAAAGTCCTGAGAGAAAGTGTTTAGTAAATTTGTGTCTCTCTGGTTAATCTGGTTAATCTCAACATTTACTGCGGCCTGATTGACAGGTTGGGTTAGTCGTAGGAATAAGAAAGTAACGTAAAGTTAAGAATGTTAATCCAACACTTGTCTCTCTTTCTTCTCTTCTTCTCTGTCAGGAGTCAACTATGTGTACCAGTTCTGTGTGGGAGCAGCAAAAGGTGTCCTCAGTCCGTTTGTCCTGCAGGAGATCATCATGGAAGCGCTGCAGAGGCTAAACCCCGCCCACATCCACGCCCACCTCCGGACACCTGCTTTCCATCAGCTTGTCCAGCGCTGCCAACAGGCTTACCTGCAGGTAGGACACGCCTCCATCCTCACCTCAGCCTGACCTGCGTTCAAAATTAAGGCACAAGTGTCAGACTGTTGTTGTGTTCCAAAAAAATGGGGGCGGGACCATGGTGGAAAAGAGCCACAACAGTCCGGGGGCCGTTTCAGAAAGCAGGTTTAGTGAAAACTCTGAGTTAGTTAACCCTGAGATGAGGGAAACTCATATATACATACTCCGTGAACCTAACCTGCTCGCAACAAACCCTGAGTTTCTCTGTGTCTCCTCCTCCTCCTGCTGAGCCTGAAGCAGCTGTCTGACACTCGTCTCATTTCCTCATTCATAGTCGATATCAAAACACGTATTAGAGCGCATTCACCTGCCAAATTAATGACATTTACATCTTTCAAAACATCGAAATCCCAATCAGATGTTACTTCCAGTGTGCGGACTATACCCTGGGTTTAGGGGGGGCTCACGTATTTCGGGGGGGGGTCGCAGGATGGACACTTGCGCGTGCCTCAGAGTGAGGACTCGCCTCGGGGCGACACGACACGAAACGACACGACACGACACGGTTTAGGTACATACTCAACTCAACACATCCATTATTACAAGCCTGTACGTCTACTTACCTTAAGTCAGCTCTTATCACCACATGTCGACTCCAACCTCCACACACGCATCAAATCTTAATCAAATCTTAATCAAATCTTAATCAAATCTTAATCAAATGTTAAGAGGGCTGCTTCCCCCGTAGTTCACACCAACAGTGTGCACATTAATAAATAATAATAATAATGACTTGGATTTATAAAGTGCGAAATCTTAATGTTTGACAGCCTTTCAGTGAGTGTGTTTATATATAGTCATGAAATAGTGTTGAGCAAAATGTTTTCATGTAAAATAGAGTCAAAAAAGTGAGTCAGTTTGAACATGGACACTTTTATATTTATACGTCCATAAGTATCAGTATCAGTTTGATCCATATTCTCATCTTCAGTTTGTGTCTCGTCAGGTTACAGCTGAATAAATATCAAACCAAATGTAACATAATGTCAGGACTGCAGCATTTTATCATCCATTCATGAAAGGAAAGTCTGTTAAATGATGAACCAGTGGATTACGCTGTATAAAATGTAATAGTGTTCGTTTATTGACTAAATGTCATGGTCATTGGCATGTGTTCATATTTCTGCTCAACTGGATTAAAATGGAGGCTGTGCTCTTTGTTTACCTGTTGCCATGGTGAATCATAGTATCAGAGCTCCACTGAGCTCCACTGAGCTCCACTGATTCCCAACACACACCCTTAACTCAGAGTGAACATACTCGGAGTGGAATGAACTAATGCTGATCAGCTGTTCTGAAACCCAAAACTCAGAGTTGGTCAACCTAGAGTTAAGGTTTAACTCAGAGTTTGTTGAACCTGCTTTCTGCATCATGTTCTAGTGAAGGAGTGATTGTCTGTTTACTGACTAAACCTCTGAACCACCGTTTTGTTGTTATTTACTTGTTATTTATGTTATTTACTTGTTATTTGTTATTTATTTGTTATTTACTTGTTATTTACTTGTTATTTACTTGTTATTTGTTATTTACTTGTTATTTATTTGTTACTTATTTGTTATTTACTTGTTATTTATTTGTTATTTACTTGTTATTTGTTATGTACCTGTTATTTACTTGTTATTTATTTGTTACTTATGTTATTTACTTGTTATTTGTTATATAATTGTTATTTGTTATTTATTTGTTATTTACTTATTTACTTGTTATTTTTTGTTATTTATTTTTTATTTGTTATTTACTTGTTATTTATTTGTATTTTTTATTTATTTGTTACTTATTTGTTATTTACTTGTTATTTATTTATTTACTTGTTATTTATTTGTTATTTACTTGTTATTTATTAGTTGATTCAGGTTTAGTTTAAAGTGTTGAAATCATAGCTGATGTTCACCAAACTCCAGCTGCTGCATTAACTTTTTACCGTGGTCCACCAGACCACGCCCCCTGCACTGGTGGCATTTTTCAAAATCGGGAATTGGGCGTAACCCAATAATCCTTAAATGAACGGAGTCGTTGGCTAACATGAGCCTTTAGGAGCATTTAAGTCAGTGGGAGCAGACCCAGGAAACACCTCTGTAGGCTGGTGTCAGTCATCTGGGTTTGATGCAGGCCACTAAGGGAGGAAGAGGAGCGACTAAGGGAGGAAGAGGAGCTCAACGAACAGAGGGGGACCGCCGTGATCTCGACCAACTGTAGTGGTTTCACGGCACGGGTCGGGAGGCCTGTTAGCATGGCGTTAGCATGGTGTTAGCAGGGTGTTAGCAGGGTGGTAGCAGGGCGTTAGCAGGACATTAAGTAGTTGAGACGAGAGTAGACCAGAGCCTGTACGAGGGCCGAACTGCTCCACGCTGAGCTTCTCGTGACTCTTAGAACATTTCTCTGTGTAGAATCTGATTATTGTGCGACTGTCACAACTGTGTGTGTCTCTGTGTGCAGTACATCCACCACCGGCTCATCCACCTGACACCTGCAGACTACGACGACTTTGTCAACATCATCCGCAGCGCGAGAGGAGCGTTCTGTCTGACGCCTGTGGGCGTGATGCAGTTTAACGACGTGCTGCAGAACCTGAAGAGAGGCAAACAGACCAAGGAGCTGTGGCAGCGCATTTCCCTAGAGATGGCAACCTTCTCACCCTGATCCTGGTCCTGGTCCTGGTCCTGGTCCTGAGGCTGAGGCTGAGGCTGCCTCCAACACTGCTACTGCCACTACATCTGCTGCTGTGTGGTTCCTCTGCAACACAACACAACACAGCACAGAGACAGGACAATCACCACAGAGACTTTTTATAAACCTGCTCTCTTCTTCTTCTTCTTCTCTTTTCCACTGACTCCTCCTCACTCATTCTTTTTCCTTGGTTCATGTTGGTGTAACTGTGGAAATTAAAAAGTGTACTCCTTCCTTTCTGCATCTAATCCATCTTTTCCATTTCCCCCACACTGAAGACATTTGATGGGTCTGTCTGTCTGTCTGTCTGTGTCTGTCTGTCTGTCTGTCGCGCCTCCATCCTCACTTTATTTCCAGTGTTTCCTAGTTTTTCTACAGTTGTGTTTGTGGATGCGAGTGCTGATGCTGTGGATGTGCAGTGTGGGAGAAAAGGAAAAAACACAAGTTTAATAAGAGAAATGTGAGGATTTTTTCAGTATTTTGTTGAATCTTTTTTGATATTTTGTATAGAATCTGAATGCAGATAGAAATGGGAGCGAGAGTGTGAGAGAACATTAAAAGGTGCTGTTGCTGTGGATCCACATTGACATTTCTGCCTGACGAGCGACACGGACACAACTTCAGAGTCCGGCAAAGCAGGACCACACTCACTCTTCCTCTATGTTAGAACCAGGTCCAGGATGTTCTGTTCTCACCTGAGCTGATCGTGTGGTTGTATGAGATATTGACACAGTCATGATATATTATGTCACTGTTCTGACACGCGAGCCCCAAAGTCCAGAGAAAATCTGTGTTTGAAGTCAGGAGAAGTCGGCTTACGTCAGTGAAAGCAGCAACAATGTTTCCATGTTGAGCTTCAAACACAAACTATGATTCACTGTCAAAGTTTGATTAACGTTCAGATTTCATACGTGATCTCCCACACACACACACACACACACACACACACACACGCTCGCTCATGTACCTGTGGTGCTGTTTCTCTGTGTCCAGGCTCTGACTCTGCTGGTTGTGAACGTGCCTCTCTGATTGGCTCGAGGGCCTCGCAGGCAAAGGGCGACTTCGTAGAAAATGTACTGTGATATTTTTGTATTCCTCAACCAAGTGTAGCTTGATTGAAAAGTTCTATATGTGACGATTGCTAAAGGTTCTAAATTAGAGTGAAAAACGAAATAAAAAAAACGTAAAAGCAATACTGAATGTGTAGAGTTTACTTAATAAAGTTATTTCAAAATGCTAACATGTCGTGACTGGTGTGGGCTTTTATGACGACGTGCAGCCGTCGTGCTGTGTTTCATTTACACTGGAAGTAACATCACGTCATCCTCGCGACTTCACTGCGCTCCAAAAAAACACACAACAACATTCATGCATTCATCATTCATGCATTCATGCACACGTAGAGTTAGAAACATGTTTACAGAAGAAAGAGTTCCTGTGTTTACCACTGATTTACTAATGTGACACAGGTGCACAAGTGAGTAAATCCTGACCTCGCACGTTCACAGTTACAAAATAGTACCTGGTACCAGGTTACTGTGCTAGTGGAGACGCTACTTAAACCGTGGTGAGGATATGTCCACAAGATCACTTAAGACAACCTTAACTACTACTGGTCTAACCTTAACCATAACTACTACTGGTCTAACCGTAACCCTAACCCTACTACTGGTCTAACCTTAACCATAACTACTACTGGTCTAACCCTAACTATAACTACTACTGGTCTAACCCTAACTATTACTACTACTGGTCTAACTTTAACTATAACTACTACTGGTCTAACCATAACCATAACTACTACTGGTCTAACCATAACCATAACTACTACTGTTCTAACCTTAACCCTAACTACTACTGGTCTAACCTGAACTATAACTACTACTGGTCTAACTTTAACTATAACTACTACTGTTCTAACCTTAACTACTACTGGTCTAACCCTAACTATTACTACTACTGGTCTAACTTTAACTATAACTACTACTGTTCTAACCTTAACCCTAACCCTACTGGTCTAACCTGAACTATAACTACTACTGGTCTAACCCTAACTATAACTACTACTGGTCTAACCATAACCATAACTACTACTGGTCTAACCTTAACCATAACTAGTACTGGTCTAACCTTAAGCTAACCACACAACATGTAATCATTAACGTGACAGCTTTTTGTCCCCATAAGGAAGGTTTAGGTCTCAGCGTGGGTAATACCTGAACACACACCTGTGTCAACACACACACACACACACACAGACTTTAACTTACACTATTTAACGTGTCACGAACAGTCGAGTCTGTCACTTCTTTGCTCTGTGAAAACTATGAAGTTCCATGCGGTCGCGTTTGGTTTTAACCGCCCCCCCCCCCCCCTTTCAAAACCCACCCCCGGTATTTCCAGATTTGGTTGCGTCCAGGTTTCCAGCAGAACCAAGATGGCGGGGGAAGCAGCGACGCGCTGAAGTTGACTTGTATGAAACAAACACTGGGACTGAGGTGACGGGGGTGAGACGGAGGTGAGACGGGGGTGACGGGGGTGACTCACTTCTCTTCCGCTAACGCCGGTGAGAGCGTGAAACCACGCACACATCCCTCACGTAGTGAACGCGGTGGTGTTTGAGTCGCGGTGCTAGCCTCCGCACCTAGCTGTAGCCTCATCCCAGTGGGCAGGGGACTGACGTCTGTACGGGGGGACATCATCATCATCATCATCATCTTCATCATCATCATCACACGGATGTGCTCGCGGCACCGCGCCGCTCGAAGAAGACAAGAGGCCGCAGGTGTGCTCACGGACACAGGTACAAGTTCGAACACCTCCGTGACTCTTAGCTGCGGGAACATTAGTGTGGCAACAATGTTGCTCCGCGGCTAGCTGTTAGCATGCTAGCTGCAGAGCGCTGCTGGCTGACTGTGTAGAAACAAAGTTTCGCTTCATGTAAAGACAGCGTTGTGTGTCTGTTGTGTTGTGTTGTGTTGTGTTGTGGTCACTGGCTGCAGACGCAGCTGTGAGGGCAACACCGATCTTCAGCGTCAGATAACTCTTCTCCACCTCTGGCTTGAGCTTTCTAAATCCCTGCTTGTGTCTAAAGGATAAACTAAGCCTGGACGTGTCTTTGTGTTCTTTAACTCTTAAAACACCATTTATGAAACATGACGACTGCATTGTATCGTTGCCTCTTATTTAAACTCGTCATCAGATCAGATCAGATGAGATGAGATCAGATCAGATCAGATCAGCATGTAAACACTTGCAGACCACATGCACTCATGAAAAACGAATCCCAGGACAAACTAAAGAGTTTATTAAAAGTCTGTCGATGGAAATCGTTTCTTTTGCAGACGTATATTATTGTGGTGCTGCCACTTTTCTCAGTTAATACAAACAACCGTCTCATGCACTGTGACCTCGAGGTTGTGATGTCATCCATACAGATCTGAGATCCTGGTTTTGTAACTTGAAGTTCACACAAGGCTCCTTCCTGTTGGACTAGACCAGCTGTCAATCACATTGGTGTCCACTCACGTTTAGTGTTTTCTTTATTAGTTGTTTGTTCATAAAAGGTCAGAAAGTGTTGATCAGTGTCGCCTTCAACCTCAAAAATAATCTTCTCACCTTTGTCCTCAAACTAAAATGATTGAGTTGTAATGTCGACTTTGTTTGTTATCAGAGCAAAGAGTTATTTATGTTTATTGACTCATATGTGGCCTCTCTATGTGGAACATCATTTTCTGTAGAAGACCTGATTGAGATCAGATCATTAACAGATCATTAACTCCTCAGGAAATTGTTTCCTGACGTTGTAAAGAAAAGGTTTTTTTACGATTCAAGCGTTCTCTCTGTGACCAGCTCCATTCACTATATTCTAACTTCAACCATTAAACAGAAGCTTTACATCCAGTTTGGTGACATTACATTGTTTATTATCAGTTGGCCCCAATTTACAGATATTTGCAAGAGTTTCACAAATGCTCTCGGGCCGAGCTCTTCTTCTCGACAGCTGATATTGAAACAACATTTTTTTATAATATTTTATAACTTGACTGAAATTAGACAGGATTAACCCTGAGGGTAAACCCTAACCTTAACCCATGAGGTGGTCTCTAATCTTGTGTCCATGCTGCTGAGGAATGTGACCACATGGCATCCTGAAAACCTCTGAATGTGGTTTTTGCGGTTGGATCATTCAGACCTGTACTTGGTGCGCTCAGGATGTGATGTTAATAGCAGCAGTGTGAACACAAATGTGTCTCCGGCCCCGTTGAGATAATATTGATCCAACACCACCAGGGAAGTTCATTTGTTTCTGCAGCAATAAGTCAGAGGTAGAAAAGCAGTGAGCGACGAATAAGAAATAGAAAAAGAAATAAACATTAAAACAAGATAAAAAAAATAGTGAGCAAACACTGAATATGAAGCCGTTGACCTGAGTGAGATCAGAATAAGCTGAGAGTGATTTCACACTTCTCAGTGTTTCCTATGAATGGAGTAAGTGTCACCACACTATTAGAACACTATTGGTTTTTTACTCTGGCTGCATTTTAATACTTGGTGTGAACACATGAAAAATGAGTCGAGTTAAGTTTGAACCGCATGGAAAGTCCTGAAATGTTTTTTAGTTTTTTATTTAAATCTCAAAATTCCACCCTTGCATTTTTGTGTAGACGACACTACTTTTGAGAATGATGATGTCATAGTCCCGCCTCTCTGTCGCTTACATTTACCGCCATTTATCTTTGTTGTGTTTGGATATTGTTTGGTTAATTATAACTTTGACTTTTATTTAGTGATATACATGCGTATAAACATGAGTATACAGCACGGGTCGCGTCATATGTATATATGTGTGTGTGTGTGTGTGTGTGTGTGTGTGTGTATATACACACACACACACACACACACACACATACAAGTAAAAGAATGTTTACGTGCAGATAGGACTTTAGTCAGCGCTGAACCTGGAGATTGTGTTGCTGTTTGATGCACACGCTCTTCCTCACTAAAGTAAACCATTGTTTTTGGCTCACTGTGACACATTCTGATCACTATTGCAGTGACAGTGATGCCGTGTGTTGGTCAGCTCAGAGTTTTTACAATCGCACTTTTCAGTGCCTCAGGGAGTGATTTACAACGTCTAGGATTCAACAACTATTTGTGGCCCCGCAGCCACTCATTCATTATCCAGGTCTCAGCCAAGTGTTTTCTTTGTCTTTGTATTTAACAACTTTATTGTGCTTTAATTGACAGAATCAATTGAGCAGATTTGTGAACGTAGCTTGGTCAGACAGATAATTCTGGAGTTATTAAATGTGTTTAATGAAGACATTAAAGGTGATGATTAGACGGAGCTGCAGTGGTGTAAACGTCATCTAAGATGGAGCGAGGCCAGCTGGAGGTGCAGCTGTGGCACAGCTTCTCACGTTGCTGCTATTTGCGATCTTGGAGAGGTGTCTACTCATTTATTCATGAAGGTAGAGAATATTTTAGGGCTGCAACGATTAATCCATGACTAAGTGATTAGTCAAATATTTTGTTCCTGGTAAATCGTGATCTCGATTCTAAATGACGACGATTCTTGAAAGTTTCCATTTGTGAGAAAATCGTGATCTCAATTCTAAGCAAAATAATCCTGCTTCACGTTTTTTCCAGAATGGTGCAGCCGTAGTTCTAGTTCCCAGAGTATTTTCTGGATTCTTTGCTCCATGTAACAAAGAAATCATTAAATCTGAGGTGGTGGGCGGGGCTGTGACATAGGGCGATAGGCGGGGTCAAGAAAACCACTTGAATGACATGAGTCTGTCAGGATGCTGGATGCGATAGGGCGCTACCACCTCTTTGAGTAAAGATCGTTTGGGTTTCTGTTGCATTCCTAACATAATACAGTTGAACTGAGGGTTGATGATTACTGTGGGAGTCTTAAAGAGCTCAGGGGAAGCATCTGAAGCTCAGACCAGAAGATGAATTGACCACACATCAGGTTCCTCTTACCCACATAGTAAAGTGTAACAAGGAAATCTCCTTAGCTGTGTCTCATTTCAGGGTTTAGATCCTGTCAAGTGTGGATTTGTGTCCCAATGGCCACACGAACTTGGACTCCGTCTCCTGCGGCCGAAGGTTTGCCCGTGTTTGAAGGATACATTTGTGTAGCCTTCACAGCTGAGGACATCCCAGAAGTCTTTGCTCGCCAGCAACAGAGGCTTTTTTTGTAAAACTTTATGAACAGGAGAACGTTGGATATTTAATATATAATCATGATTTAATCAGATATCATTTCAAGGCTTTTTATCCAAGTCATTTGTGGTGATTCTTCATGTTATTGAATTGAAAGCGTTAAGAAGCTTCACCAGGTTTATTTGACCTGGTCAAACCTGTGTTTGTTCTCGTCGACGTACATATTGTTGTAGAACTAAAGTTTTTTGATTTTCCAGGTTAGTAACATTTAAAGGAATGTGTTTATCTCTCAGTGTGAGGCACATCACGTTTACTCCAGTGTCACAAAAATAATATTACCTTCATCACAAAACTGATAGACTAAGTTCTACTATTATTTCTACAACTGTGTTTAAACATAAAATATAGGATGCACCAGTTGATCGGCCGGTGACCGAAATCGGCCGATTCTCACGGGGTTAGTGCGACCGGCCGGTCAGACGGAGATATTTGATCTTATCTGCCAAATGAACTGGTGACAAAGCAGAAACGCTTCTGTTTTCAAAGAAAAACCAAGTGATTG
Source organism: Solea solea (assembly GCF_958295425.1). NCBI lineage: Eukaryota > Metazoa > Chordata > Actinopteri > Pleuronectiformes > Soleidae > Solea > Solea solea. The sequence goes on along the minus strand of NC_081148.1, from coordinate 26,303,383 downwards.
CCTTTGTGTTTTGAGAAGTATCTTTATGCTGACAGGCTACATTTATTTAAATTGTATTTGTTATTTATTCATTGTCTTATTGCCAATACCTGACTCTTACATCTGTTTTCATAAGTTGAAAAGAATGATTATTCCATAACGCTGTACTTTTAAGATGAAGAATTTATCTGTTAACCTGTTCCATTTCTTTTAACAGACATTACATGACTGAAAAGTTACAATTTTATATTAAAGAAAAGATAGAAAATAAATCTTAATAAATCTGTGTGTGTGCTGTTAAGTGGTTTGAAAAAATTTAATCGGTATCTGTAATTCCATGAATAACCGGAAATTGAAATCGATGCATTCCTAATAAATATATTTTATATATGTTCATTTTACAGCATTTAGAGCAGATTTAAGGCATGTTTTTGGCAGATTAGACCTTAATAGAAGAAGAAGAAGAAGAAGAGTAGTGAGTTATCGAGCAGCCATCTCCTCCCTCGGCTGCACTTCACAGGGTCCAGATCCTGCTTTATCATCTGAGTCTGTGGCTTCCTGGTGTCATTCGATCCAGTATGCACCATTATCTGTATCTGCCGACTGGTCCTTGATGGATCTGGTCTGGTTGTGTCTGGGCTCGCTGCAGCTGGAGCAGCAGACACATGAACAGATGACGGGGGCGGAGTACAGGAGGAACCTGATGTTACTGATGAAATGATTTTTGTCTTATTTGATTAAAATTCACTAAACACCAAGAGCAGTTCTTTAGTTTGAACTGGATGATGGTTTGATTTAGAACTTGATCCATTCCACACTCCCTGTTTGGTACTTGATTGGCAGATGCCAGTCGGTGTGTGAACTCACTACAGACTGATGGTTCTTATCCCTCTCATCTGCGGTGTGAACAGTAGTGAACTTTTAACTTCTCTGGGTGCTGTCGTTACCTCTGCCACAGCGGCTTTGGCTTTTTTGTGAGCGGACCTCATGAAGTTAAAGACAGATTTTGATGACGTTTTCTATGAACGCTGGGATCATCTTATAAATACATTCACACTGAGAGAAACTCAGAGACACTGAGAGGCTTTGGCACTGGGTTGTCCTCTCTGCTTTTCTTTCTTTTCTATCATCATTATTACAAAGGCAAAAGTGCAAATGCCTGAAAAATGTGTCTGCCAAAATATGTGCTCCAGGAGTTGAATTGTACTTCCTCAAAATCAAAATGGAACAGTGAAGCTGTAAGAATGATGACTGTATTCATCACCTTCACCTTTCTTCTTCTTTCATCCTTCAGGTGTCTTTCTGGGATGTCCAGAGTAGGTGGCCAGGGGGGTTCAACCCCAACGCAGACCTCCCCACTGCTGAGACGCTACCCAAGCTACAAACTACTCTACATGGGGGCATGTCCACATCCAGAGTCCCTGGCACAGCTGCTTGAAAGAGAGGACTGACCCAGCCACAGACGGCTGAGGCTGAAAGTTGGACCAGATCATTTTGACCTTACTGGTCCTCAGACATAAATTTGCTTTTATTGAACTAACTTACCTTTCTCGCTGCTCCTGAATCTCCTCATCCATTACATTCCATATTTTCTTTGCTTCTTCTGTTTCGTCACCTGAGAGTTTTTTGCTCCAACAGAGCTGGAAGTGTAGAGCGGGTAATGGAGCTAATGGCCATGGTGACCTAGAGTAAATGGCTCTTCCTCAGCACAGCTTAGTGCCAGTGTCTACAGCTCAGTTACCCTCCTACACTCCCCCCTCTTCACTCGCTCACCTTTACCACACCACACTGCCTGTTTCCCACTGCTGCTGCTTGCTGTTTAGTTCCACCTCCCCTCTCCAACACCATGGTCGGTGCAGGCTTGGGTGTGTGGAAACTAATGCGAGGTGTCCGCCAGCTGGAGCTTCACCGCCTCATCCTGGCACTAATCATCTTCTGCTTACTGTCCATGGCCTTCCTAGCATACTATGTCTCCAACAGCCCCAAAATCAAGGAGGCTCCCCCTTTGCCCTTTAGTGACTGTGGTGGAGGAGGGGGGATGCTGCCAGGAGCTAGTACCGGGGCCACTGGGGGAGGGGCAGGTGTTCAGAGGGCACCACTTTTCCTTCCATTGCACCAAGGCCGACTACGACAGGCGAAGGCGGTGGACAACTCCAGGACAGAGCCTGTGGTACTGGTGTTTGTGGAGAGCATCTACTCCCAGCTGGGCCAGGAGATTGTAGCCATATTAGAGTCCAGCCGCTTCCACTACCGGACACAGATCGCTCCCGGTAAAGGCGACTTGCCCACGCTGACGGAGCATAACCGTGGACGCTACACACTAATCATCTATGAAAACCTTTTAAAATATGTCAATCTGGACGCGTGGAACCGTGACTTGCTGGATAAATACTGTTCAGAATATGGAGTTGGTGTCATTGGCTTCTTCAAAGCGAATGAAAACTCCCTCCTCAGTGCACAGCTCAAAGGGTTTCCCCTATTTCTACACTCACACCTCGGACTCAGGGACTACCGCATCAACCCCAGTGCTCCTCTACTCTACATCACCAAACCCAACCAGGTGGAGCAGGGCCCGTTACCAGGAGACGACTGGACCATTTTTCAGTCCAACCACTCTACTTATGAACCAGTGCTCCTGGCCAGCACCAAGTCCTCTGAGGCACTGGCACACTTTGGACCCACTCACCTGCGGGCCCTCCATGCCACAGTGGTCCAGGACTTGGGACTCTACGATGGAATTCAAAGAGTTCTCTTTGGAAACAATCTAAATTACTGGCTTCACAAGCTGGTGTTCGTAGACGCCATCGCATATCTGACAGGGAAGAGACTGTGTTTGTCCTTGGACCGCCACATCCTGGTGGACGTGGATGACATATTTGTTGGTAAGGAGGGAACCCGCATGAAGGTGCCAGACGTGGAGGTGAGTCAGCCTTGTTGCACACAACGTTAAAGTGTAACCCTTTATACTTAGTGGGCTTCACCATGTATCGTTTAGGGTTTCATCATTAGGGCTGCACCATGTATCGTTTAGGGTTGGACCATGTATCGTTTTGGGGTTTCATCGTTAGGGCTGCACCATGTATCGTTTAGGGTTTCATTGTTAGGGCTGCACCATGTATCGTTTAGGGTTTCACCGTCAGGGCTGCACCATGTATCGTTTAGGGTTTTACTGTCAGGGCTGCACCATGTATCGTTTAGGGTTTTATCGTTAGGTCTGCACCATGTATAGTTTAGGGTTTCACCGTCAGGGCTGCACCATGTATCGTTTAGGGTTTCACCGTCAGGGCTGCACCATGTATCGTTTAGGGTTTTATCGTTAGGTCTGCACCATGTATCGTTTAGGGTTTTACTGTCAGGGCTGCACCATGTATCGTTTAGGGTTTTATCGTTAGGTCTGCACCATGTATAGTTTAGGGTTTCACCGTCAGGGCTGCACCATGTATCGTTTAGGGTTTTACTGTCAGGGCTGCACCATGTATCGTTTAGGGTTTTATCGTTAGGGCTGCACCATGTATCGTTTAGGGTTTTATCGTTAGGGCTGCACCATGTATCGTTTAGGGTTTTACTGTCAGGGCTGCACCATGTATCGTTTAGGGTTTTATCGTTAGGGCTGCACCATGTATCGTTTAGGGTTTTATCGTTAGGGCTGCACCATGTATCGTTTAGGGTTTCACCGTCAGAGCTGCACCATGTATAGTTTAGGGTTTTATCGTTAGGGCTGCACCATGTATAGTTTAGGGTTTTATCGTTAGCGCTGCACAATATGGGGAAAAAAACTGACATTGCGATATTTAGTTTTTTGCGATGTATCTTGCAATGTTAAAAAATACAAGAATTCTCAGCAGACGAGCTCATCTGTGAACAAACAAGGTCGCTGGTAAAAAAAAATTGTTGAATTGTGACAAACGGAGGAGAAAAAATTAACCCTCTTATACAGCTGTGTGTTTGTGTGTGTGTGTGTGCTGTGCTTCTGTGTGTGTGGGGGGTGTCATTAGAGCCACCTGTAACAGCATCTAAATCCTCTGTTTCATTTTTGGTGGAAAAGAGACATAACAGAGGTTTTATCATAACAGAAGTTTGATGATAATGGAGGTGGAACAACCTGCAGGGAGGACGGTCATCTCTCCTCCATCAGTTCATGGTGGAAGACTCGCAGAGAAAGTGGCTTATTACTGCTCAGCTGGAGTCGGTCAAACAGGAGTTAAAGGAAAAATGAACAGTCTGTGCAGAACTGCTGTGGGCAAATCTGCAGTTAGTTCCACTGATGGTTCAAAAACACATTCTGCTCTAAAGTTAAACCTAAATGTGATTATGAACATCAAACTGTTACTAATTGAAAATCTTTTTCAGGCGTTACTCAACACTCAACACAAACTGAGAGCACTGGTCCCTGACTTCACTTTCAACTTGGGATTTTCTGGGAAGTTTTATCACACAGGTGTGTATGAACACTTCATCACTTCATCACTTCATCAGAGAGTAAGCTGAAGTTCATGGTTTAATAAAAAAATGATTGTTAAAATATGAATTGAGAGGTGCTAGCGCTAACGGCTCTTGTGTTTGTGGTCTGGATGAACATCCTTCCTGTCACTAAGAAGAAATCACTGCCAAGTGTTCGTTATCAACATATGTTTGAAAACATGCTGATCTAACAGTGTATCAGTGTTAATGCTGTTGGGATTGTTACAAATACATGTGGTGTTTGAGTAGCTGTCAATCCAAAGTTTTAAGGTGTTTCTCTCTCTTTTAGCACAAATGACTCATTTCAGACTTCACTTTAGTCTGGGATCATTGATGATGTCACCATAACTCATTGAAGGTTTTAATTCCCATTTCAAGTGTCTACATGGTGTCATGAGTGACATAATGTCCACCATTTATCAACCTGTACCAATACTGAAACCTTCATATCGGTACCGGTTCCTGAACGATAGGTTAGAGTGTGTACTAACACACTGTTTGTAACAAAGAGCAAAAGCTTATTCCTTTTCAAAAAGAACTAACAACAAATAAACGGACCTACACCCATCTGTCACAATAATCTTCAATTCAGTTGCAGACACACAGATTAGAGTTGTGAGCAGGAAGGGCAGAGTGCAGTGTGTGTGTGTGTGTGTGTGTGTGTGTGTGTGTGTGTGTGTGTGTGTGTGTGTGTGTGTGTGTGTGTGTGTGTGTGTGTGTGTGTGTGTGTGTGTGTGTGTGTGTGTGTGTGTGTGTGTGTGTGTGTGTGTGTGTGTGTGTGTGTGTGTGTGTGTGTGTGTGTGTGTGTGTGTGTGTGTGTGTGTGTGTTGGGGGGGCATTTATAGCCTAGGGCCACAGGACGACTTCCACTCACATGAAGCCAAGTCTTCCTACACACACACACACACACACCCAGAGCTATGAGGCACAAACATGACGTAAAGACGCTCAGAGTGACTGATGAGTGACAGCAGCACTGCAGATCATCACCAATCATCTGTCAGTCTGCTTTAATCAAAGAGTACAGTGATCATATCACTCTATACTCTGTTACTCTATATTCTGCTTCAGTAAAATGAAGTTGTTGACCTGTTTATTTGATTACGTCAGAAAGTGATAATTGAATCATCGGGATATGTTCGTTCCACTTAGTTCTACTTTGATGCCTGTGAATGAATCCTGATGGAATGTGTGAAATATGATCACTAAAGATAGTTCCTGAGTGTGCTGTTAATAATGATAATAACAATAATAATAATAAGAGGAAAAGTGACATTTTGAACCTGAAAAGAATAAATTGTTCCAACATTTGTATTGTTTTTGCATTCATTCTGCAATTTCCTCCAGCTTTCACCATCTCATTTCCTCTGGTTTCTAATTTCCTTCAGCCTTTAGCGTCCAGGTTTTTGTTTTTCTGGCTTTTTTTTTTTTAAACCATATTTCAGTGCAGTTGTTTAAATTGCATTTTCTGTCGGCTCAGCTTAATAAGTCGCACATTTTGTCACTTTAGTCACACTGAGATTCTAAATGTTGCTGCTTCCACCTCAGTCTGTCAATCTTAATAGCCGGAATGTTTTAGGGCTACACACTAAAATGATATCGCTCGTCAGAGTGAATGGATTAGGATACAGGTGTTGTGTTTTAACCGCGAGTTTGTCTGTGTGTGCTCGTTCAGGTACTGATGAGGAAGATCGAGGGGACGACATGCTGCTACAGCACAGGATGGACTTCTGGTGGTTCCCTCACATGTGGAGCCACATGCAGCCTCACCTCTTTCACAATGTCAGTGTGTTGGCTGAGCAGATGAGGCTCAACAAGGTCTTTGCTCAGGTAAACAGAGGAGACTTCACATGTGAGCAGAACGCTGTTCCAATGTTCACTGGTGTTATTTGTTGAATGTTCTGTACTCCAGCACATGAGCTCGTGAAAGCAGCTCTGAAGATGCAGAGTTTATGCTCGAAAACATGTGGCGTATTTCAACATTATGGCCATGTGTATTTACCGTATTTAACTTACAGTATTCTTAAATAGAAGTTTTCGTTGAATTCTGGAAAACAAACGTTCCACAAACTGTAAACTGAGCAGGCAAAAATCGAATTATTATAAACTTAATTGAGAAATAAACAATTAAAGGGCGACGGTAGCTCGGTGGTGGAGCGAGTCGTCTTTCAACTTGAAGGATCAACTCTTGCATTCATTTCAAAATAAATTATGACGTTCGGCTTAATTAATTTCACTTAATTAATGATTAATTATTTGGCATTTTTTTCCACCGGACATATTGGCCCGTGACAATTTATTTTGCCGGCTAAGGTCAATCCTGGTCGAACAGTTTGAACATAAGTAAAGATGATTTGGTCTCGTGCAGGGGAGGGATTGTGATATTGAAGATGGAGCTGCAGAGCAGGAGGAAAAGCAGAAGACCACAGAGAAGGTTCATGGTTGTTGTTGGTGGAGCAGAAGAGGACACAAGGGAGAAGATGATCTGCTGTGGTGACCCCTAAAGGGAGAAACAAAAAAAGCTTTGAGGACGAGCTTCAAGAAATGTTCCTCTTCTGCAGAAACACATGAAGTTCACTAACTAAATACTTGCTGCTGCTGCCGCCACCTTCTAATAATAGATGCACCACAGATTCAGTGGTCATCGGAGAAGTAACCTTTGTTCGCTATCTTTTTAATATATAAAATTACAGTAACTGATCGACTTCATCAATTATCTAATATGCCCATCCCTAATCAAAACATTTAAAAAATGTCAAACAAAAGAAATGAATGGGAATAAATGTCGCCCCTTAAGGACTATTATCTTTCCTCTCATGTGATGCACTAATGTTCTTGTCAGTGACATTTCTTCTTCTACGGGGTTAAATCATTTTAGTGGCTCTGTCCGGCACTTGCTATTATGACCAGCAGAGGCCGACAGAGGCTTGTTGTGTGAATGGGGTGAAGTGTGTTGTCTCTGACTGTTGGAGATGTTCCATCTTCACATGTCGCCCTGATCACCTGACTTCTTTCTCACACTCGTGGATACTCAATAAACAAGCTTACAGTAGTGATGGAATGTGAATTGTCTTTATATTTATATATTTAAAAAAAAGTAAGAAATAAAACACTACTTTGGATCTTTCTCTTGTCCTCTTATGTAGCAAAGTTGGCAGAAAATTCCCAGTAAATTTCCTTTCACCCATTCACGCAGTAGCATTGATATTCAAATGTGATCATTTTAGCCAAGATTATGCTGCAGTATCTTATTTACCAAATAAGTTCCCAACCTTCAAGTCTATTCCTTTTAATTCTCATGGAAAGTTTCCAATTTTGAAAATTCACGGATTTTGCAGCTCTATTCCTACGACGTTCCTCTCCCTCATTTGGTCACACTGTGCCCTCTCTCTCCACAGGAGCATGGTATCCCCACAGATATGGGCTATGCAGTGGCTCCACACCATTCTGGTGTTTACCCGGTTCACAGCCAGCTCTACGAGGCCTGGAAATCCGTGTGGGGCATTAAGGTGACCAGCACAGAGGAATACCCCCATCTGAGGCCAGCCAGATACCGCCGGGGCTTCATCCATAATGACATCAAGGTCAGTTCCGGTGGCGTTTCCATGGTTCCCATCCATAAACAAAGTAACGTCCAGGATTGATGTTTTCGTCTGCTCTTGTCTGTTGGTGTGCGAGTGTAGGTAGATGATGCGTGAATCTCTAAGTGTTTATGTCGTTTTAGAACGAGTAGTGAAAGTCATAATAAAACGGTAGCTCTAAGTTGTTGTCAGTGAAATGTCTACACAACAAGCTGTAACAGTGCGTCTGAAAACCTCTTTTGAGTTATTAGAAATGAAGGGAACAACACAAATGGAGGCATTAATCTCCATTTTGTTTCTCTGGTGAAACCAGAGACAGACATGTGGCTAATCTCACATACAAAAAAATCTAGCTTCATGTTGACTTCCTGTTAGCTTCATGTTAGCTTCATATTAGCTTTATGTTGACCTCCTGTTAGCTTCATATTAGCTTCATATTAGCTTCATATTAGCTTCATGTTGGCTTAGTCTTCTCACTCCCGCCTCAATCCTGATTGTTAGGTGTACCTGTTCATCCCTGTTCCCCAGTGTGGGATCAGTAAAGTCTAATCTAATCTAATCTTAATGTGACGAGTAAACATAGATACTGATGCATGTGTGTGTTTCAGGTGCTGCCCAGGCAGACATGTGGTCTGTTCACTCATACTATTTTCTATCATGAATATCCTGGAGGCTCAAAGGAGCTGGACAAGAGCATCAGAGGAGGAGAACTGTTCCTCACTGTCCTCCTCAACCCTGTAAGAACACACACAAACATTACATTACATTACATTACATTACATTACATTACATTACATTACATGTCATTACATGTCATTTAGCAGACGCTTTTATCCAAAGCGACTTACAATAAGTGCATTTAAACATTTGGGTACAAATAAGAGCTAGACGTGTAACATATTATTGGACTGTTACTGTATGTTTTTGCCTCAGTTTATAATTTATGTTGCTGCTATTTTTGTGTTAATAAGCAAGAAACGTGAACTTATGTGCATTTGACTTGTATTCTCACAGGCAGTCATGTCTACAATAAGAGCAAACCTGCCAGTCTTAAACTGGTCTGTAGGGGGCGCACACAGTGTAGTCAGCACTGACTATTAAAGGACTCTTGAAAAACCTTTGAACGTATGTTGTTCCCCAGTCTAGGCGGCCTAGGACATAACAAGATAAGGCCTCGTCTTCCCCAAGTCCCAAGTGACCACAAACGATTTTTAGTTGTATCTACAGAAAAAGAATGGTTTATTTACAAAAGTAGTAAAATGACAAAATTAGATAAACTGAGGTATAGGCTTCAGGGTGGACTAAGGCCAAAATAACAAACAAAAAGGTCCCTGTCTAGAAAATAAACCTTACCTAATCAACCTTAAGGAAAACAAATGACAGGAAACTTACCTCCCTAACTAAATAAACAGGAAAGAACGCTGTAACAAAACTGGCAGTCCAGCCCTACTACTCGAACAAGAACTAAACTATACAAGAATCTCACGAGCTGAAGTGTGGCCGGTTGGGAGAGGAGGAGGAGGAGGAGGAGGAGGAGGAGGAGGAAAAACAACAACAACGTATTAGCGTTTCCAGCCTGGAGGAGAATTAACTGCAACATCTTTCCATTATCAAGTTGTATGATATGTTTAAAACCTGCTTCTAAATGCTATTCAAGTGTGTTGTTCTGCACAATGCAGTCGTTTTAGATTGTGATTATTATTATTATTATTATTATTATTATTGTTGTTGTCATTTCTGCAGTTCCAGTGAGTGTAAACTTGTTGTTCACTCTCATTTCAGATCAGTATCTTCATGACTCACCTGTCTAATTATGGCAACGACAGACTGGGTCTCTACACATTTGAGTCTTTGGTGAAGTTTGTCCAGTGTTGGACGAACCTCCGGCTGCAGACGCTGCCCCCGGTCCAGCTTTCTGAAAAATACTTCCAGATCTTTCCTGAGGAGAGAGACCCACTCTGGCAGGTCTGTTTGGTGACTCTCAGATTTTAGATGCAGTAGAAACAGAGACACACATGCTGATGAATGAACATCATAACTCAGGGAAAGTTTAATTCACTACTGGTTCTTTGTGGTTTCAAAGCTTAGTTTGACTTCATCATTTCAATCTTTGGTTAATTGTGGTTGTTGTTGAGATGAGAGACATTTTCAGGTGATGGGTTTTAGCCGAGAAAAGGGAAAAGGAACCGAGGAAATAAATCATATTTAACACACGAGTCAAACGTTAATCATCCTTTTTCTGCACGTTTCTGTGGCTCAACATCAAGAGTTATTATAGTTGTGATAAAGAAGTAATAATAATTGATAATTGTAGATTGTTCATGTTTCCAGAACCCCTGTCATGATAAGAGACACAAAGATATCTGGTCTAAAGAAAAGACCTGTGACAGGCTTCCCAAGTTCCTCGTCATTGGACCACAAAAAACAGGTATCAGGCTCAGTCCGTGTCCCAGTGTCCGTGTCTTACCTCTGTCTGTCTGCACTATATAAATGTTTTGTCTTTGCTCTCAGGCACTACAGCACTTCATTCATTCCTGAGCCTCCACCCAGCAATCACCAGCTCCTTCCCCAGCCCCATCACATTCGAGGAGATCCAGTTCTTCAGTGGAGCAAATTATGACAACGGCATTGACTGGTAGAGTCTTCACAAGCTCGTTCTGAACCGTGGCCACAGAAGGTCGTCAGTATTCAGTCATAGTCATTTATTTAAACTGGGATTCTCCTGCTCTGTGCGTGTCACCCACTTTAATGAGTGTTTGCTTTTTTACCAAATGAATCATTTTAAACCAATAAATCATTCATTCATCAATCATAGTCCTGGAGGGTGATGTGGCACAGATGTAAGGTGTTTCTACAGTCAAATCACCATCATGATTTCTATGTAAAATCATAGCATTTCAAAAGGTTTGTGCAATTGTTCCAACCTGTGCCAAATACAATGGTTTTTACCAAACATTGACGTTCATTTAAAAGGTAAACAACAGTGCAGACTTTCGTAAGGTCAAAGGGAACTAGTCTTTCTAGTCCTGTCATGCAGACTGTGCTACAGTGGTGTGTTTGGGTCTAAAGTGACCTGTTGCTGACCTCTGCTGGCTGTGGTGAGACTGCGCTCCTCGCTGCTCCACTCTCAGCTTGTTGTCCTCACATGGTTGAAAAAGTAACTGGAAAAACCAAACCAGTCCCATGTAACAGAAGTGGACTTGTTTTTGTTTTCACTGCTCACAGTTCACTACGATCGCCTTTATCTCCAGGACGGCCGTGAAGCAGTGAAGCAAATAGTGCGATTGGCTGAGGGAAAAGTGCATGGGACGTGTCTGTAGATTTATTGTCGACACCTTTATTTCGATTTTATTGCCCACCCATAGGTTCTGTGGTGTTTTTAAACTGCGTGTTCTCCTCAGGTACATGGACTTCTTCCCGTTCCCCTCCAACGTCAGCACAGATTTCATGTTTGAGAAAAGTGCCAACTACTTTGACACGGAGGCGGCTCCTAAAAGAGCTGCTGCCCTGTTACCCAGAGCCAAAGTCCTGGCCGTGCTCATCAACCCGTCAGACAGAGCTTACTCCTGGTACCAGGTGAGACACCGGCCGTCACACACTCTGCTGCTACAGCCGCACACAGTCAGAGTCTAATGCAGTGTCTTTGCTGGAGTGCAGCACCAGAGGGCGCACCAGGACCCTGCAGCGCTCAACAACACGTTTCATGTGGTGGTGACAGCAGGACTCGCAGCATCCAAGGACCTGCTGCTCCTTCAGAGACGCTGCCTTAACCCTGGAGCCTATGCTGCTCACCTGGAGCGCTGGCTGCAACACTACCAGCCCAATCAGGTAACACACACACACACACACACACACACACACAGCAACCATTGGTATGTTTGACAGAATGATCCGAGTGTCTCCGCCCACATTCCATTCAATTCTGTTTCATGAGGAATCTCTCAGTTCAACACCTCATCTGAGCTGGTGATGAAAATATTTTTACAGAAATAAAAGTGTCACTTCTACAAAGATTTGTGTTTACATGAACCACAGAATGCAAAGCAGTTACAGTAATGTACTTTTTATTGAACACTGATCACATGACATTACCTGTATTTAACTAAATACACGTGAGCAGCTGTTGAAACACAGTAGACTTAACCAGCACATACATTTACAGTATGTAACAGACAGACAGCCTTCGTCAGCATCTGCTTTTAGCTTATTGACAGAACAATTCTGGACATTAACAAATATAATATAATATAATATGATATAATATAATGTAGTATAATATAATGTGATATAATATAGTATAGTATAATATAATGTAGTATAATATGATATGATATAATATAGTATAATATAATGTAGTATAATATAACATGATATGATATAATATAATGTAGTATAGTATAATATAATATAGTATAGTATAATATAATATGATATAATATAGTATAATATAATATAATGTAGTATAATATAACATGATATGATATAATATAATGTAGTATAGTATAGTATAATATAGTATAGTATAATATGATATGATATAATAAAATGTAGTATAGTATAATGTGGTATAATATAATATAATATAATAAGTGATGTGTTTCACTTGTGATAGACGCTTCACTTCCTGTTTGCATGTCACGGTTACAACAAATGAACAGAGCTCTTAAGTCTCACATGCATTTCTATAAGTTCACACACTCACACATACATTAGTCATCTATGAATGGATGATTGCTCTGCTGTCTTGAATGAGTGACCTAACAGCCAATCAGAAAATAGTATTTGTTGTTGCCGGGTAAAGTCTGAAAATAGCACTGTTCCATGAGTGTGTTCTTTAATTAATAAGAGTAAAGTTTCCACAGTATTAAAAGTTTTATGAATCCATTTCACTTTAATAAATAGAAGATGGATGTGAATCCATGTTTTGGACCCAGTGATGCAAACACTTGAAATCTGAAATGTTATCTAGTGTCGTGGTGTTTGAAATCCTTCCACACACCAGTGTTGCTTTTGGCAGCCATTTTAGATTTAGTCTCAGTCTTTTAGTCGTTTCTATATGTGATCGTTTGACTCCACTTTTAGTCGTTGTAGTCTTCAAACTAATTCATTTAGGCTTTTATCTCTATATTTCAACTGTTTTTGTCATGAATTGATACTTTCACACATAAGTTGTGAAAATGAAATGTCCTCTTGTTCGGCTTGAAAAGGCTCGGGGCGAAGGTGGTTTACAGCGACCCTTAGCGACCTTTAGCAGCTGTAAACCCCCTGTAAACCCCCTGTAAACCCCCTGTAAACCCCCTGTAAACCCCCTGTAAACCAGCTGTAAACCAGCTGTAAACCCCCTGTAAACCCCCTGTAAACCAGCTGTAAACCCGCTGTAAACCAGCTGTAAACCCCCTGTAAACCCGCTGTAAACCAGCTGTAAACCAGCTGTAAACCAGCTGTAAACCCGCTGTAAACCAGCTGTAAACCCCCTGTAAACCAGCTGTAAACCAGCTGTAAACCTCGCCGCTTCCCGGAGCCACGGACATAATGTTCTCACTGCGGCTTCTCCCGACAACCGCGGTGTGTGTGTGTGTGTTTTTATCAGGTTTATTGTTACTCTTTTATTATTATTATTATTATTATTATTATTATAATAATAATAATCATTTAATGGGATTGCAGCTCAAAGTGCTTCACAGTAAAAGGAAAATAACATTTCAAAATAAAAGAGATGGAACACAACACAGGGTGGAATGAAAGGAAAAGTCATGTGTGTGTGTGTGTGTGTGTGTGTGTGTGTGTGTTTCAGTTGCACATCGTGGACGGCGCTCTGCTGCGGACAAACCCAGCGCTGATGATGGATGGAATCCAGAGGTTTCTTGGTGTCACTCCCGTCTTCAACTACACGCAGGCTCTAATGTTTGTAACAAAGTCACTGGTGTAGAAAAGAAAAGAGCATCTTCTCAAAGATACAACACGTTTACAGGGATTCACGTGTCTGTGCAGGTACGACGACAGCAAAGGTTTCTGGTGTCAGCGAGTGGAAGCGGGTCGAGCCAAGTGTCTGGGGAAGAGCAAAGGAAGGAAGTATCCGGAAATGAGTCCTGAGGTTTGTTCTCTCCATGCTTCACTCAAACACTCACAGCTCCTAGTTCCTCAGTGCTCTCAAACTTTTTCTCTTGGGCCCTTTGGAGGAAGACATTTCCCGAGGGCCCCGCGACTCTCACGACATTGTAACAATGTGTCAAGTATAACTTTTATTCAATCAATATGAGAAGAAGCTGTTAATAACTGTGGCAGTGGGGCATGGTCCGACCAGAGGGTGAATGGGCGCCCCAGGAGGTAGTAGCGGAGGGCACCAACCGCCCACCGTATGGCGAGGCACTCTTTTTCCACCGTACTGTAGTTCACCTCCCACTGAGACCAGCTGAGACCGGATAATGTACAGTACGGGGCGGTCGACCCCCTCCACCTCCTGGGGCGCCCATTCACCCTCTGGTCGGACCATGCCCCACTGCCACATAACCTTTTTGCTTTAGCAACACAAATATATATATATATATATATACATATATATATATATATATATATATGTGTGTATATATATATATATATATATATGTGTGTATATATATATATGTATGTATATACATATATATATATATATATATATATACATATATATATATGTATATATATATATATATATATATATATATATATATGTATGTATATACATACATATATATATATATATATATATATATATATATATATATATATATATATATATATTGATTGAATACACTCGGCTGCAGAAACCAGAGCATATTCACATTTTTTATTTGATTTAGTTTTTGCTCTCAAACTAATTCATTATTCATTAAAATATTGACGGGTTTTTAAAGCTGGAATCATTACACTTTTGTGTGTGTTCTGTTTCATTATTCAGCCTCGAGTTCTGACCTTTTCCTGTGTGTGTGTGTGTGCGTGTGTGTGTGTGTGTGCGTGCGTGTGTGTGTGCGTGTGTGCGTGCGTGTGTGTGTCCACAGTCCCGTGCCGTCCTCACTGACCACTATCGTGAGCAGAACTTGGAGCTGCTTCACCTGCTGAATCGTCTGGGTCAGCCTCTGCCATCCTGGCTCCGCCAAGAACTCCAGAGCAGCAGCTGGAGCTGAGGTCACAAACCCAGACACACACACACACACACACACACACACACACACAGATGGATGGATGGATGGACACACACATGCGCACAGACCCCAGGAACTGGAGTCTGTAGATGAGCCACATGCAGGTTTTGGATTAGGACTGGACTGGACTACCTAATCTGGAATCTACAGCAGCACATGGTGACTGACAGCTGCAGGGTTTAAGCTGGTGCTCTGTGAGCACCGGCACATGTGTTGGTGCCAGTTGGAGAAGGATGGCAGTGGACTCTCCTCCTCCTCCTCCTCCTCCTCCTCCTCCTCCTCCTGCGTGTGCTGGGCGGCGCTCACCGTGGAGGGTGAAGGACAGATGAGACTAAGACACGTCTCGTGTCTGTTATTGTAAAGCCGTCTGTGTTTTCAAAGCAAATGTATATGTTGTGTTAAACACACACACACACACACACACACACACACGGTGTCAGTGTAATAGGCCTGTGATGACATCACTGCGACAGTTTTTATCTTCACACGCGTGACGACCACGTGCATGTGCATGCTGCTAAACTCAGGTCAGTCTTTCATCACTGACCAGAAAACCTTAGACTGGCGGCTTCTTGATATCATGTCCGTTCATTTCATAATATTTGATTATTGTCCAAACATGAACTGATGTGAACGTTATTAAGTTTCTTCATTTTCATGAATGAAAAAACCTCAGTAACAAAACAAACACGTCATGTGATCAAACCAAAGCAGGAAGTCATGGTCCCCTGTTTCTATGATCAGCACCAGTGCTGGTTCTGAATGAACTGGATCAGATCTGAGTCAAAGCTGAGCTCTCGGGTCAGTCTTTATTCTCTGGTGTCTTTGAAATCTAAAATCATAGAACCATAAACAACCAATCACAAAGCGTGAGTTTCCAAGGTCGCCCTCTCTGCCGTCTCTGGACTTTCAGACTAAAATGGAGCTGCTGGGGTTGAGCGTCTCACAGAAGCTGCATCTGCCTTTCATCTGCCTTTCATCTCTTTCATCTCTTTCATCTCCTTTCATCTCCTTTCATCTACTTTCATCTCCTTTAATCTGACTGACCTATGTTTTAAAGGAGTGTTTTTAAAGAAACATAGAAACATGGAGGTTTTATTGAAACACAGTGTTACTCGTCACATACATACAATGTCACATTCATACAATCATGTATTCATGCTCTCTGGTAATGAGGAACATGTGAATGAATGATGCTTTCATCATCGATTCATCTGTTGATTATTACATTCACTGTCTTTAAATTGACACCAAAAGGGAAGCAAAAAGGAATCAATTCTTTCCAGACATTCAAAGCTGCAGCAGCCGAGATCATTCATTCATTCATTCATTCATTCATTCATTCATCCATCAGTTTGAGCTGCAGGTTCTTCCAGGTCTTGAGTTTCTCTGCTGATGTTCACACACAGTTTATTGTTTTTATTCTTTCTTTTTATTTAGGGCTGAAAAACTTGATTCTTAATCAGTTCATTAAAACAAAGTTTAAAAATGTGAAACATGAATATTTTCTGATTTCTTTGCTCCATAAAACAAAGAAATCATTGAAACTCTGATCAATATTTTTACACATTTTCTGACGTTTTATGGACTAAACGATTCAAAGAGAAAATAATCGACAGATTAATCGATTAGGAAAATAATCCTTAGTTTTATTTAACCTTTATTTTCCAGAGTCACACAGAGCGTTTGTCTTTGCTGTGATGTTAATCCTCAGATCAGGTTATTATGGAATTATTGATCAATAATCCCAAAGGTTAAAGAAAGGGCTGATGATTCATAAAATGATCATTATGTGTCGTCATGTTCACTGTTTCACTGACAACATTTTAAAGTTCCATTTACAGCCTGGAAGTTGTGTTTATTTTGTGAGAAAGCTCCTCGTAGATGGACCTGGAGACTCCTCAATATTTTTAATTTGGATTATAGTGCCTGTTTTTTTTTTTTGTTGTTTTTTTTAAGTCTCGTTGCATATTTTACATATTGTCCCTTAAATAACTCAACAATTGTCTGCTGCAAAAGTATAAATGAAATGGTTGTAGGAGTAAAACCTTAAAAAATAACAAGAAATCCAAGCTAAATAAATGACAGAGTTCCACTTTCTACTAAAATTATTATCTATCAAACTATTTTAGTTTTCATGTTTTCATTTTCATGTTACAGAAAACATGAACAAACAAAACTCACTGTGACTCAAGTCTGGAAACTGTTGCTCATCATTGAACTGAACTTCATTTTAATCAATTGTATTTTTCAATCCCAAGACGAGGAAACCTGGATTAATATCCACATTTCAGTGACAAAACTGACACAAAACTCATCATAACTAGCACATGTCCAAGTAAGACTGACGTTAACCTGCGGGAACAGTGAAGAGCTTCTGTTTGTTCTAAATTATAACAGTAATGAATCATGTGATGATCAGACACAAAACTGTGTGTGTGTGTGTGTGTGAGAACATGAACAAGTCACAACCCACTGATGTCGCCTGACGCTGCTGTCATGTTGTTTTTCTGTTTGTTTTGTATAAATGTCAAAAGGCCAACACGTGTCGTCTCTAATAAACATGTAGAGGGCTTGGAAACATCGGCTCTTTCTCTTTTTTTCTTTTCTTTTTTACCAAACTCATTTTGGATGAACATGAATATTCACTGTGTGATGATGTGATTTCAACAGGAATTCATTCACATTGTGACATAAGATTTCAATCAAATAGTCTTTTGCATCTTTAGCCTGTCCATAAATCTGTCCTAGCATGAAATTAAATAATGTCAGTGTGAGATAAAGACGCCATCATGTGACCGAGATATCGTAAACTAGCATTTATTTCATTTAGGCTAACAAACTGCTTTCTTTTGTCTGATTACAAACTCTGAACTGTCCCTTTAAAGACAAGCTGATCCCAGCTCACACACACACACACATTTATATAGTGTACATTAGGAAACATGGAGGACACAATGGTAGCATGTTAACAGGTGAGTGATTGTGTGTGTGTGTGTGTGTGTGTGTGTGTGCGCGTGACACCAGATCTGTTGTCTCACTGCCTCCTGAAAAAAACATGGATCCACTGCGTATGACAGTTTCCATAGCAACAGTGATACTGGCGTGATGGAGAGTAGGCTGGTGTCAGAGTGTGTGTGTGGGAGAGAGGGAGGGAGGGAGGGAAAGTAAAGCAGTGACTCAGAGGGGAGCTGTGTGTGTGTGTGTGTGTGTCTTTATTTTATGTCGACACACTCAGCTATTCTCTCTCTCTCTCTCTCTCTCTCTCTCTCTCTCTCTCTCTCCCCCTCCCCCTCCACTACAGCTGGACAGATTGCATCCTCACATGTGTAATCACAGAGGATTATCTTAAGGTCTCATCCTGTCTTGTGCACAGTCTGGAGTTGGGGGGGCGGGGAGGAGAGGGACGCCAAAGAAGAAGAGGAGGAGGGTTTCTAAGCCCCCCCCCCCCCATACACACACAGACAGACAGACACACACCAGAGAGAGCGATGAAAGAGGGGAGGACAGAGCCTCAGCAGCGGGTGGATCACTGTGAAAGGTAAATGTTTCTCATCCAAACACACTGTGTGTGTGTGTGTGTCTGTGTGAGACGATGAGCTGTTGTCTTAAGTTTAAATTCCAGCAGCAGCCACATGAGTGAGTTGCTCATGATTGTGTTGTTTTGTGTTGTGATGTGATGTGTTGCGTTGTGTTGTGATGTGTTGTGTTGCGTTGCGTTGGGATGTGTTGTGTTGCGTTGTGTTGTGTTGCGTTGCGTTGCGTTGCGTTGCGTTGCGTTGCGTTGGGATGTGTTGCGTTGCGTTGCGATGTGTTGTGATGTGATGTGATGTGATGTGTTGTGTTGTGTTGTGTTGTGATGTGTTGTGTTGTGTTGTGTTGTGATGTGATGTGTTGTGTTGTGTTGTGTTGTGTTGTGTTGTGTTGTGTTGTGTTGTGATGTGATGTGATGTGATGTGATGTGTTGTGTTGTGTTGTGTTGTGTTGTGTTGTGTTGTGTTGTGATGTGTTGTGTTGTGTTGTGTTGTGTTGTGTTGTGTTGTGATGTGATGTGTTGTGTTGTGTTGTGTTGTGATGTGTTGCGATGCGATGCGATGCGATGCGTTGCGATGCGTTGCGTTGCGTTGCGATGCGATGCGTTGCGTTGCGATGCGTTGCGTTGCGATGCGTTGCGTTGCGTTGCGATGCGATGCGTTGCGTTGCGATGTGTTGCGATGCGTTGCGATGCGATGCGTTGCGTTGCGATGTGTTGCGATGTGTTGTGTTGTGTTGTGTTGTGTTGTGTTGTGTTGTGTTGTGTTGTGTTGTGTTGTGTTGTGTTGCGATGCGTTGTGATGTGATGTGATGTGATGTGTTGTGTTGTGATGTGCTACGGCAGAGGCATGAGGTGGGATGGGGGCGTGGCCTGGTGTGGAAAATAAGACAAATATTCTTACTTTTATTCAAATAGAAATAAACAAATTTGACTTCTTTAAACGAGCTAATAAATCTGTAAAGTTCTTTCACAAACTCTCATGTAAGAAATGAGTCTTCATGAATACCTTACAATGAATTATATTTGCACACACACAACAATCAGTGATTTATGTATTTACCTCTGTATTTAAAGCCATGTAGCGGTTAGCGGTTAGCCTGTAATTAAAGCATAAAGTAAGTTGTGTAGTTATCTTTTTAAAAATGTATTCTTTTTCTGGTGCAACACTTGCTTGTCAACCCAGTATTATCAGTAGTAGAAGTGGTTCAGTGATAGAGCAGTGTCTTTCAGCTGGAAGGTTGGGGGTTTGATTCCCGGCTCCTGTAGATGCTGCTGTAGGAAGTTATGAGTAAATGGGTGAATGGTGGTGAACTGTAGTGTTTTGTCTTCAAGTGTCAAACATGTTGTGTTTTCTTGCGTCTTTAAAGGTTTTCTATGGCAGAGGCCGAGTGTCCTGCACCCTCTTCCCTCTCTGGTCATACCCTCTTTGATTCCACACGATCCTCCAGACCTTCAGATGGACCAGGTCCTGCCTGTGAGGAGGTCAGCGAGAGCAGTACAACACCACAACATCCAGCATCTCCCGGGGCTCTAAGCCCCCCTAATGAGTCAGGGACATGTGCACCCTCACACCAGCACCAGGTCTTTGATGACACGTCAGTTCACAGGAATCCCTCAGACTCTTTACCTGTGCTAACACAGGGAGCGTCCCTCCAAGCTCCGCGCGGGGACACCGGTGGACGCGTTTACCTTGGAGCAGATAAGATTATCCAAGGGTTTGAGGGTCGGTGTGCGTCACCCTGCAAGCAACCCATGCAGCTGCAACAGTGCAACTTCATCACCACTGTTTGCCGAGGAGCCAGTGGAGGCGATGTTGGTTTCCAGCAGCCTAAGAGCAGGTGTGTCTGCATCTCATCCCCCAAGGTGTCGGTCAAAGGTGAGGGTGTAGAAGAGAAAGGCCATCTTCTCCCTCAGTGTGACAAGCCACTCTGTTACGACGCTTACAATCATCACGCCATTTTTGAAGACACGTTTGCTGCCTACTGCCACCCCCAGCCCATCCCAGCCTCTTCCCAGCTGTTGCAGCACCTGGCAACCGCAGAGCCGACAAAGCACCTCACCCTGCCTCGCCTCGTCTCCTCTGTCAGCGAGACGGGCCTCGATGCCAAACATCTGCTGCGGTGCTGCAATCTCAACTGCTCCTGGATCAGCTCTGTGCCTCCTGGTGCCGGCCCACAAACCCCAAAACACCTTAGCAGAGAGGAGTGCTGCAGCAGTGCCATTGTTAGAACCAGGACCCGGGACGTTGGGACTGTGATGGCACCAAGGGAGCTGAGGGATGTTGGAGTGCAGACAGAACAGACTGTCACGCCTCATGTGTTCCCTCAAATCTGTCTGACAGAGGAGAGCAGAGGTGAGAGCTCCAGCAGCCGCACGCCGTCGCTGACCAACACCGACTCTGATGGAGGCAAGAAAACGGACAGTGGGCTCAAGTCCCCAGTGAAGGAGGTGAAGTGGGATGCAGAGGGGATGACGTGGGAGGTGTACGGAGCCTCTGTTGACCCGGAGGAGCTGGGTCTGGCCATCCAGAAACACCTGGAGCTGCAGATCAGGGAGACAGCGAGCCGAGCCAAGCTGTCGCGCCAGAACACCAACACGTCCCGTCAGAGTGGGAACACCAGCGGTCAGAGGAAGACGAGCAGGCTGATTGACTCCTTTAGAACCTGCTGCACTCGCAGCACGACAGCTGTCGACTGAAGCTCAATGATGGACAGAAGAACAGAACCCCAACACTGTGTTCAGTAGCCTGTTTGGCTACTTATAGCCTCAAATGTCACCCATGTGCTCAGACGGTCTACAGAAGTCCATGTAAACTTACAAAACAATGACATGCAGCCGTGGAAAAGACTCATTAAAGTTACAGTTCAGGTTTTCTGACATAGTGACACAGAAACAATTGTTTACAGCCTGTTAACAAAGATCCCAGCTCATGAATAAAATATATCAATCCCTGGAAAACACCATGAGACAGCCTGTTCTAACTCTCCCACACCAAAGTCCATCAATAAAATCAATGCTTTTAGCTCAGAAGCTGCTCGTCTTAGAAGATTTCGTCTTAGAATCACTGATTTTCTCTTAGGACTTGGGTTTGTCAAACATTCCATATGTGGACTCACTTTTTGTGATTGACATATTGATTTGGTAGAAGAATCATTTCAAAGAGATGTTTGGTCATTTAATTTAAACTTAAAACATAAACCTTCACTAAAAGGTTGGGGTAATTGTGTGAATTTGTTTGAGTCAATTCCTGAAGCAAAGTCAAAAGAGACAATCAACAATGTTGCAGGAGTTGAGGATCCACTCACTAACATCAAATGTGTTTTTGGATTGACCTGATGACGCAGCAGTAGAGCGTAGAGTTCCTTGCAGCACAAGCATCTCTTGTAATCCTACGCGTTTATTCTTCATGTTGATATTTTTGGTGACAAAAATCGCAAAAAACTGCGAATAGTTTCCACATACACGTGAATGGGAAACGGTCAAAAGAAGGAGAAAAACCAAGCCCACTTTGGAGCATCCCAGTGTGGTCATACTTTAACATAGAGACGTAATTGAAACGTTAAACAGGTCACAAGACTTGGGACTTTTCTAACCAAAGTCAAAGTTTTGATACATTAAGGTTTTTAAACAATCACAGTTTACGATTTGTACTTCTTTTTTGATGTTTTCAGATTTTAAAATGAGTGTGTATTGCGTCCGTGGGCGTGGCGCTAGAGTGACACTAGTGATGGGAAGTTCGACTCTTCTTACTGACTCGGATCTTTTACTCTCGGACAGTAAATTGAACTAATCTTTTTTTGAGTCATTTCATTCATTTTGTTCATTTTCACAGCGGGTGGCGCTGTAGCCCTCTTGTGGGCGTTGTAAAAACACTTAACACTGAAGGCAACATCGTTTGCTTCAGCTGACAAAGTATAATAAACAAAATGCCACAAGCAATTCAAACCATATGAAACCCTAGGAAAGCAAATACACACCTCAATAAAGTGACAAGTGACTTGAGTCCTGTATCCTCTCTGCCATTGTTGTGTGACCTGAGGACGGACGCTCAGTTGAGTGAATCCTGAACTAATCATTTCTGTTTCCTGTCCTGCTGACTGAACTTATGCAGCTGCCTGCCATGTGGCGAAGGAAGGTACTGCATGAAAATGAACAAATCACTCACTGAGACGACTCATTACTCCCGAGTCATATAAAAGATGAGTTCATTTTGAACGAATCGTTCACGGACGACACATCACTAAGTGACACACTCTGCTGAGATCCAGAAAAATAATCACAAAAATCTCTAAACAAACTCTTCTCCTGCCCACAATTTCTAACTTACACTGACATTTACATCAAAAGGTTGCTGTGGTTGTCGTCTAACCCTGTTTGTTGTTTTCATTTCATACGACTTACAGTTTTTCTTAAAATCACCTAAAAGCGCAGAGAGTTCTGGTCAAAGCTCCCATTCACTCCCATGTTAAAAGTCGGCTTTAGAGTTTTTGAAAAATCAAGACAAGGGTGATTTTAAAACTGTGATTTCTCTTACAATTCACACCCGTTTCTCACAAATTTAAATGTGAGAGCTGCTGAAAGCCTCCTGACGCAAACCAAACTCTATCATCAACCGTTCTTGGAAATATGACAGCTTTAAAACATGCTGTTTTCTCTGTTTCTCAGAGGTTTGAGAGAAGCACACTAAACTATCACATTTTTGTCTCATTTTGGACGACACACTATACTATGAGGGTCACAAGGTGGTGACAAGGGTCTTTCTGCATGGAGTTTGCATGTTCTCCCCGTGTGTGCGTGGGTTCTCTCCGGGTTCTCCGGCTTCCTCCCACAGTCCAAAATCATGCAATATGGGGATTAGGTAAATTGTACACTCTAAATTGAGTGTGACCGTGAATGGTTGTTTGTCTCTATCTGTGTGTGTGTGTGTGTGTGTGTGGCCCTGCGATGGACTGCCCGATGTAGCTGAGATTGGCACAGCACCCGCCGCGACCCTCTGGTTGAGGATAAAGCGGTAGATGATGACTACTAGACTTTTTTGTCTCATTTTAGAAGACATACTATACTATGACTTTTTTGTCTCATTTTGGACGACATACTAAACTGACTTTTTTGAATGATTTTGGACGACATACTTTACTATGACTTTTTTGTCTCATTTCAGAAGACATACTATACTATGACTTTTTTGTCTCATTTTGGACGACATACTAAACTGACTTTTTTGACTGATTTTGGACGACATACTATACTATGATTTTTTGTCTCGTTTTTGACGACATACTATACTATGACTTTTTTGAGTGATTTTGGACGACATACTATACTATAACGTTTTTGTCTCATTTTGGACGACATACTATACTATGACTTTTTGTCTCGTTTTTGACGACATACTATACTATGACTTTTTTGAGTGATTTTGGACGACATATTATACTATAACGTTTTTGTCTCATTTTGGACGACATACTATACTATGATTTTTTTGTCTCATTTTGGACGACATACTATACTATGACTTTTTGAGTAATTTTGGACAACATACTATACTATGACTATTTTGTCTTATTTTGTACGCCATACTGTACTATGATTTTTTTGATTGATTTTGGATGACATACTATACTATGACTTTTTTGAGTGATTTTGGACGACATACTATACTATGACGTTTTTGTCTCATTTTGGACGACATACTATACTATGACATTTTTGAGGGATTTTGGACGACATACTGTACTATGACTTTTTTGAGTGATTTTGGACGACATACTATACTATGACGTTTTTGTCTCATTTTGGACGACATACTATACTATGACATTTTTGAGGGATTTTGGACGACATACTATACTATGACTTTTTTGTCTCATTTTTGACGACATACTATACTATGACATTTTTGACCAATTTTGGATGACATACTATACTATGACTTTTTTGAGTGTTTTTGGACGACATACTATACTATGACGTTTTTGAGTGATTTTGGACGACATACTATACTACAACGTTTTTGTCTCATTTTGGACGACATACTGTACTATGACGTTTTTGTCTCATTTTAGAAGACATACTATACTATGACTTTTTTTTCTCATTTTAGAAGACATACTATACTATGACTTTTTTGTCTCATTTTAGAAGACATACTATACTATGACTTTTTTGTCTCATTATGGACGACATACTATGCTATGACTTTTTTGTCTCATTTTGGACAACATACTATGCTATGACGTTTTTGTCTCATTTTGGGCGACATACTATACTATGACTTTTTTGAGTGATTTTTGACGACATACTATACTATGGCGTTTTTGTCTCATTTTGGACGACATACTATAATATGACTTTTTTGAGTGATTTTGGACGACATACTATACTATGACTTTTTTGTCTAATTTTAGAAGACATACTATACTATGACGTTTTTGTCTCATTTTGGACGACATACTATACTATGATTTTTTTGTCTCATTTTGGACGACATACTATACTATGACTTTTTGAGTAATTTTGGACGACATACTATACTATGACTTTTTTGACTGATTTTGGACGACATACTATACTATGATTTTTTGTCTAATTTTTGACGACATACTATACTATGACTTTTTTGAGTGATTTTGGACGACATACTATTCCATGACTTTTTTGTCTCATTTTGGTCGACATACTATACTTTGACTTTTTTGTCTCATTTTTGACGACATACTATACTGTGATTTTTTTGTCTCATTTTGGACGACATACTATACTATGATTTTTTTGTCCCATTTTTGACAACATACTATACTATGACTTTTTTGAGTGATTTTGGACGACATACTATACTATGACATTTTTGACCAATTTTGGATAACATACTATACTATGATTTTTTTGTCTCATTTTGGACGACATACTATACTATGACATTTTTGACCAATTTTGGACGACATACTATACTATGACTTTTTTGACAGATTTTGGACGACATACTATACTATGATTTTTTGTCTAATTTTTGACGACATACTATACTATGACTTTTTTGACTGATTTAGGAGGACATACTATACTATGACTTTTTTGAGTCTTTTTGGACGACATACTATACTATGACTTTTTTGAGTGATTTTGGACGACATACTATACTATGACTTTTTTGTCTCATTTTGGACGACATACTATACTATGACTTTTTTGTCTCATTTTTGACGACATACTATACTATGACATTTTTGACCGATTTTGGATGACATACTATACTATGACTTTTTTGAGTGATTTTGGACGACATACTATACTATGACGTTTTTGTCTCATTTTGGACGACATACTATACTATGACTTTTTTGAGTGATTTTGGACGACATACTATACTATGACTTTTTTGTCTAATTTTAGAAGACATACTATACTATGACTTTTTGAGTAATTTTGGACGACATACTATACTATGACTTTTTTGACTGATTTTGGACGACATACTATACTATGATTTTTTTGTCTTATTTTGTACGCCATACTGTACTATGATTTTTTTGAGTGATTTTGGACGACATACTATACTATGACTTTTTTGTCTCATTTTGGACGACATACTATACTATGACTTTTTTGTCTCATTTTGGACGACATACTATACTATGACATTTTTGACCAATTTTGGACGACATACTATACTATGACTTTTTTGACAGATTTTGGACGACATACTATACTATGATTTTTTGTCTAATTTTTGACGACATACTATACTATGACTTTTTTGACTGATTTAGGAGGACATACTATACTATGACTTTTTTGAGTCTTTTTGGACGACATACTATACTATGACTTTTTTGAGTGATTTTGGACGACATACTATACTATGACTTTTTTGTCTCATTTTGGACGACATACTATACTATGACTTTTTTGTCTCATTTTTGACGACATACTATACTATGACATTTTTGACCGATTTTGGATGACATACTATACTATGACTTTTTTGAGTGATTTTGGACGACATACTATACTATGACGTTTTTGTCTCATTTTGGACGACATACTATACTATGACTTTTTTGAGTGATTTTGGACGACATACTATACTATGACTTTTTTGTCTAATTTTAGAAGACATACTATACTATGACTTTTTGAGTAATTTTGGACGACATACTATACTATGACTTTTTTGACTGATTTTGGACGACATACTATACTATGATTTTTTTGTCTTATTTTGTACGCCATACTGTACTATGATTTTTTTGAGTGATTTTGGACGACATACTATACTATGACTTTTTTGTCTCATTTTGGACGACATACTATACTATGACTTTTTTGTCTAATTTTGGACGACATACTATACTATGACATTTTTGACCAATTTTGGACGACATACTATACTATGACTTTTTTGTCTCATTTTGGACGACATACTATACTATGACGTTTTTGTCTCATTTTGGACGACATACTATACTATGACTTTTTTGACTGATTTAGGAGGACATACTATACTATGACTTTTTTGAGTCTTTTTGGACGACATACTATACTATGACTTTTTTGAGTCTTTTTGGACGACATACTATACTATGACTTTTTTGAGTGATTTTGGACGACATACTATACTATGACTTTTTTGTCTCATTTTGGACGACATACTATACTATGACTTTTTTGACTGATTTAGGAGGACATACTATACTATGACTTTTTTGAGTCTTTTTGGACGACATACTATACTATGACTTTTTTGTCTCATTTTGGACGACATACTATACTATGACGTTTTTGTCTCATTTTGGACGACATACTATACTATGACTTTTTTGACTGATTTAGGAGGACATACTATACTATGACTTTTTTGAGTCTTTTTGGACGACATACTATACTATGACTTTTTTGAGTGATTTTGGACGACATACTATACTATGACTTTTTTGTCTCATTTTGGACGACATACTATACTATGACTTTTTTGACTGATTTAGGAGGACATACTATACTATGACTTTTTTGAGTCTTTTTGGACGACATACTATACTATGACTTTTTTGAGTGATTTTGGACGACATACTATACTATGACTTTTTTGTCTCATTTTGGACGACATACTATACTATGACTTTTTTGACTGATTTAGGAGGACATACTATACTATGACTTTTTTGAGTCTTTTTGGACGACATACTATACTATGACTTTTTTGTCTCATTTTGGACGACATACTATACTATGACTTTTTTGTCTCATTTTTGACGACATACTATACTATGACATTTTTGACCGATTTTGGATGACATACTATACTATGACTTTTTTGAGTGATTTTGGACGACATACTATACTATGACGTTTTTGTCTCATTTTGGACGACATACTATACTATGACTTTTTTGAGTGATTTTGGACGACATACTATACTATGACTTTTTTGTCTAATTAGTGCCTGCAGCTGCAAGGCATTCTAGTGAGAACCCTAGGGTTCTCACTAGAATGCCTTGCGCTGCAAGGCATCTCTTGTAATCGTGCGCGTTTATTAGTGCCTGCAGCTGCAAGGCATTCTAGTGAGAACCCTAGGGTTCTCACTAGAATGCCTTGCGCTGCAAGGCATCTCTTGTAATCGTGCGCGTTTATTCTGCTTTTTATTCTCGCGCCCTCCCGTTATTTCGGCACGCTACTCCTCCTGCATCTTTGAGAAACCCCCAACACAAGTTATATCAAAATGTGCGCCTTGACCGGGAATGGTGTGCTATGACTTTTCTAAGATTTTCATATAACCATTGGGATAATATTTACAAAAAACTGAACAAAAATTAACATTGAAGTGGATGGGAGACCGAAAAAAACCAAGCCCGCTTTGGAGCATCACAGTGTCGTCATACTTTAACGTAGAAACGTGGTTGGAAGTTTAAACGGGTCACAAGACTTGGGACTTTTCTGACCTAAGTCGACATTTTGATACATGTTACGGTTTTTGAACTATCGCAGTTTAAGTTTTGTACTTTTTTTCAAAGCTTTCTGATTTTATAATGGGTGTGTGTGTGGTCGTTAGGTGTGAGCTAGAGTGACACACTCTAGCAAGATCCAGCAAAATAATCAGAAAAACTTCTAAACAAACTCTTCTCCTGCCCACAATTTCCAACCTACAGAGACAATTTTTACATCAAAATGTTGCCATGGTTGTCGTCTAACCCTGTGTGTGTTTGTCATGTTCATATGACTTGTAGTTTTTCTTAAAATCACCTCAAAGCACAGAGAACTCTGGTCACAGTCTCAATTCACTCCCATGTTAAAATGTCTGCTTTGGAGTTGTGGAAAATCAAGATGAGGGTGATTTTAAAACTGTGATTTCTCTGTCAATTCACGCCCGTTTGTCACAAATTTTGAGATGGGAGCTGCTGAAAGCCTCCTGGCGCTCACAAACCAAAAATTTTATCTCTATCATCAACCGTTCTTGAGATATGACAACTTTAAAACATGCTGTTTTCTCTGTGAGAATGGGAAACAGAGGGGATTGTGAATCTCTCTCTCTCCCTCTCTCCTGTCACTCCAGCAGTTTGCCCCGCCCCCTCCTCTGCCGGCCTGCCAGCCCTGATTACACACACCTGCTGACAATTAAGCCATGTGGACTATAAAAACTCCCTGTTCCCCTGTTCCAGTGCCAGTGTGTTTTCGTCCATGCCTGATCACCATAGCGCCTCGTCACAGCCCCAGAATCCTCAAGTTTTTGATCCTCTTGGTGAGCGATGCTTTATTTTGTAAGTTTTCTTATCATAGCCTGTTAGCTGATACCTTAGTTAAGATTTATAGCTTTTGTTTTCCTCCTTGGGAGAGATTTTTTGTTTGTTAATTTTCACAGCCTTTTAGGAACTCCCATCTCTAGGCTTGTGACTTACCTTTTATTAGTTAGATCCAATCATTTAGATTGCGTTTTGTTTTTTATCTCATTCTTAGTTGGTTAAGGATCGCCAATCATTAGGATTGTGCTTTTGAGTTAGCTTTTGTTTTGAAGTGTTTAGAGCCGTGTTTTCCTCCGTTTGGAGAGTTTTCTGTTTAAGTTTTACATGATAACCTTAGTCCGAGTATGTTTCCTCTTCGGAGTGATTTTTTTGTTCCGCGTTTATAGTTCCACAACGTTTCTCTTGTAGAGCGTTGCGCTCGCAATTTGTTATAGGTTTTCATAGCCACGCTTTTGTTTTTCCTCAGTAAAGAGGACCTGCCTTGAGAATTGTTTACGAGTGCCAATAAAGACAATTAAAAGGCCTCTGCGTCTGAGTCCTCTCTGATCCGTCTTGTTATCTCCTCTAAAACTTGGTGTTTTTAAAGGGTGAGTCCACCAAAATACCACTCTGTCTAAATGCTTTTAAAGGTTCAATCCACATTTTTAGATTTTATAACGCAGGTGTTCGGAAGGGGGAGGGGGCATCAGGGAGTGGGAGGGGTTTATGAGTTATTCTCTTTCAAAGGGTGTACCACTCAATCCTTTACCAGCACAAGTCCTGCACGCGAAGACACATACCGCAAGAACTGCAGGCACACTCGAAATTTCGGCACGGAATTGCGGAAATCTAGTTCTGCTTTTTATTCTCGCGCCCTCCCGTTATTTCGGCACGCTACTCCTCCTGCATCTTTGAGAAACCCCCAACACAAGTTATATCAAAATGTGCGCCTTGACCGGGAATGGTGTGCTATGACTTTTCTAAGATTTTCATATAACCATTGGGATAATATTTACAAAAAACTGAACAAAAATTAACATTGAAGTGGATGGGAGACCGAAAAAAACCAAGCCCGCTTTGGAGCATCACAGTGTCGTCATACTTTAACGTAGAAACGTGGTTGGAAGTTTAAACGGGTCACAAGACTTGGGACTTTTCTGACCTAAGTCGACATTTTGATACATGTTACGGTTTTTGAACTATCGCAGTTTAAGTTTTGTACTTTTTTTCAAAGCTTTCTGATTTTATAATGGGTGTGTGTGTGGTCGTTAGGTGTGAGCTAGAGTGACACACTCTAGCAAGATCCAGCAAAATAATCCGAAAAACTTCTAAACAAACTCTTCTCCTGCCCACAATTTCCAACCTACAGAGACAATTTTTACATCAAAATGTTGCCATGGTTGTCGTCTAACCCTGTGTGTGTTTGTCATGTTCATATGACTTGTAGTTTTTCTTAAAATCACCTCAAAGCACAGAGAACTCTGGTCACAGTCTCAATTCACTCCCATGTTAAAATGTCTGCTTTGGAGTTGTGGAAAATCAAGATGAGGGTGATTTTAAAACTGTGATTTCTCTGTCAATTCACGCCCGTTTGTCACAAATTTTGAGATGGGAGCTGCTGAAAGCCTCCTGGCGCTCACAAACCAAAAATGTTATCTCTATCATCAACCGTTCTTGAGATATGACAACTTTAAAACATGCTGTTTTCTCTGTGAGAATGGGAAACAGAGGGAATTGTGAATCTCTCTCTCTCCCTCTCTCCTGTCACTCCAGCAGTTTGCCCCGCCCCCTCCTCTGCCGGCCCTGATTACACACACCTGCTGACAATTAAGCCATGTGGACTATAAAAACTCCCTGTTCCCCTGTTTCAGTGCCAGTGTGTTTTCGTCCATGCCTGATCACCATAGCGCCTCGTCACAGCCCCAGAATCCTCAAGTTTTTGATCCTCTTGGTGAGCGACGCTTTATTTTGTAAGTTTTCTTATCATAGCCTGTTAGCTGATACCTTAGTTAAGATTTATAGCTTTTGTTTTCCTCCTTGGGAGAGATTTTTTGTTTGTTAATTTTCACAGCCTTTTAGGAACTCCAATCACTAGGCTTGTGACTTACCTTTTATTAGTTAGATCCAATCATTTAGATTGCGTTTTGTTTTTTATCTCATTCTTAGTTGGTTAAGGATCGCCAATCATTAGGATTGTGCTTTTGAGTTAGCTTTTGTTTTGAAGTGTTTAGAGCCGTGTTTTCCTCCGTTTGGAGAGTTTTCTGTTTAAGTTTTACATGATAACCTTAGTCCGAGTATGTTTCCTCTTCGGAGTGATTTTTTTTTTGTTCCGCGTTTATAGTTCCACAACGTTTCTCTTGTAGAGCGGTGCGCTCGCAATTTGTTATAGGTTTTCATAGCCACGCTTTTGTTTTTCCTCAGTAAAGAGGACCTGCCTTGAGAATTGTTTACGAGTGCCAATAAAGACAATTAAAAGGCCTCTGCGTCTGAGTCCTCTCTGATCCGTCTTGTTATCTCCTCTAAAACTTGGTGTTTTTAAAGGGTGAGTCCACCAAAATACCACTCTGTCTAAATGCTTTTAAAGGTTCAATCCACATTTTTAGATTTTATAACGCAGGTGTTCGGAAGGGGGAGGGGGCATCAGGGAGTGGGAGGGGTCTATGAGTTATTCTCTTTCAAAGGGTGATTCCACCAAAATACCACTCAATCCTTTACCAGCACAAGTCCTGCACGCGAAGACACATGCCGCAAGAACTGCAGGCACACTCGAAATTTCGGCACGGAATTGCGGAAATCTAGTTTTAGAAGACATACTATACTATGACTTTTTGAGTAATTTTGGACGACATACTATACTATGACTTTTTTGACTGATTTTGGACGACATACTATACTATGACTTTTTTGTCTCATTTTAGACGACATACTATACTATGACGTTTTTGTCTCATTTTGGACGACATACTGTACTATGACTTTTTTGAGTGATTTTGGACGACATACTATACTATGACTTTTTTGAGTGATTTTGGACGACATACTATACTATGACTTTTTTGTCTAATTTTAGAAGACATACTATACTATGACTTTTTGTCTCATTCTGGACGACATACTATACTATGATTTTTTTTTATCTCATTTTGGACGACATACTATACTATGACTTTTTGAGTAATTTTGGACGACATACTATACTATGACTTTTGTGACTGATTTTGGACGACATACTATACTATGACTTTTTTGAGTGATTTTGGACGACATACTATACTATGACTTTTTTGTCTCATTTTGGACGACATACTATACTATGACTTTTTTGTCTAATTTTAGAAGACATACTATACTATGACTTTTTGAGTGATTTTGGAGTGCATACTATACTATGACGTTTTTGTCTCATTTTGGACGACATACTATGCTATGACTTTTTTTTCTCATTTTAGAAGACATACTATACTATGACTTTTTTGTCTAATTTTAGAAGACATACTATACTATGACTTTTTGAGTAATTTTGGACGACATACTATACTATGACTTTTTTGACTGATTTTGGACGACATACTTTACTATAATTTTTTTGTCTAATTTTTGACGACATACTATACTATGACTTTTTTGAGTGATTTTGGACGACATACTATACTATGACTTTTTTGTCTCATTTTGGACGACATACTATACTATGACTTTTTTGTCTCATTTTGGACGACATACTATACTATGACATTTTTGACCAATTTTGGACGACATACTATACTATGACTTTTTTGTCTCATTTTGGACGACATACTATACTATGACTTTTTTGTCTCATTTTGGACGACATACTGTACTATGACTTTTTTGAGTGATTTTGGACGACATACTATACTATGACTTTTTGAGTAATTTTGGACGACATACTATACTATGACTTTTGTGACTGATTTTGGACGACATACTATACTATGATTTTTTTTGTCTAATTTTAGAAGACATACTATACTATGACTTTTTGTCTCATTCTGGACGACATACTATACTATGATTTTTTTTTATCTCATTTTGGACGACATACTATACTATGACTTTTTGAGTAATTTTGGACGACATACTATACTATGACTTTTGTGACTGATTTTGGACGACATACTATACTATGATTTTTTTGTCTAATTTTTGACGACATACTATACTATGACTTTTTTGAGTGATTTTGGACTACATACTATACTATGACTTTTTTGTCTCATTTTGGACGACATACTATACTATGACTTTTTTGTCTCATTTTGGACGACATACTATACTATGACATTTTTGACCAATTTTGGACGACATACTATACTATGACTTTTTTGTCTCATTTTGGACGACATACTATACAATGACGTTTTTGTCTCATTTTGGACGACATACTATACTATGACTTTTTTGAGTGATTTTGGACGACATACTATACTATGACTTTTTTGTCTAATTTTAGAAGACATACTATACTATGACTTTTTGTCTCATTCTGGACGACATACTATACTATGATTTTTTTTTATCTCATTTTGGACGACATACTATACTATGACTTTTTGAGTAATTTTGGACGACATACTATACTATGACTTTTGTGACTGATTTTGGACGACATACTATACTATGATTTTTTTGTCTAATTTTTGACGACATACTATACTATGACTTTTTTGTCTCATTTTGGATGACATACTATACTATGACGTTTTTGTCTCATTTTGGACGACATACTATACTATGACATTTTTGACCAATTTTGGACGACATACTATACTATGACTTTTTTGTCTCATTTTGGACGACATACTATACTATGACGTTTTTGTCTCATTTTGGACGACATACTATACTATGACGTTTTTATCTCATTTTGGACGACATACTATACTATGACTTTTTTGAGTGATTTTGGACGACATACTATACTATGACTTTTTTGTCTAATTTTAGAAGACATACTATACTATGACTTTTTTGGTCTCATTTTCGACGACATACTATACTATGACTTTTTTGAGTGATTTTGGACGACATACTATACTATGACTTTTTTGTCTCATTTTGGACGACATACTATACTATGACTTTTTTGTCTCATTTTGGACGACATACTATACTATGACTTTTTTGTCTCATTTTGGACGACATACTATACTATGACATTTTTGAGGGATTTTGGACGACATACTATACTATGACTTTTTTGAGTGATTTTGGACGACATACTTAACTATGACGTTTTTGTCTCATTTTGGACGACATACTATACTAAGACTTTTTTGAGT
This sequence comes from Solea solea, assembly GCF_958295425.1. Classification (NCBI taxonomy): domain Eukaryota; kingdom Metazoa; phylum Chordata; class Actinopteri; order Pleuronectiformes; family Soleidae; genus Solea; species Solea solea. Next base: position 26,268,625 of record NC_081148.1, on the reverse strand, counting down.
GATTTTGGAAGACATACTATACTATGACTTTTTGTCTCATTCTGGACGACATACTATACTATGATTTTTTTTATCTCATTTTGGATGACATACTATACTATGACTTTTTGAGTAATTTTGGACGACATTCTATACTATGACTTTTTTGAGTGTTTTTGGACGACATACTATACTATGACGTTTTTGAGTGATTTTGGACGACATACTATACTACAACGTTTTTGTCTCATTTTGGACGACATACTGTACTATGACGTTTTTGTCTCATTTTAGAAGACAAACTATACTATGACTTTTTTTTCTCATTTTTAGAAGACATACTATACTATGACTTTTTTGTCTCATTTTAGAAGACATACTATACTATGACTTTTTTGTCTCATTTTGGACGACATACTATGCTATGACTTTTTTGTCTCATTTTGGACAACATACTATGCTATGACTTTTTTGTCTCATTTTGGACGACATACTATACTAAGACTTTTTTGAGTCTTTTTGGACGACATACTATACTATGACTTTTTTGTCTCATTTTGGACGACATACTATACTATGACTTTTTTGTCTCATTTTGGACGACATACTATACTATGACATTTTTGAGGGATTTTGGACGACATACTATACTATGACTTTTTTGAGTGATTTTGGACGACATACTTAACTATGACGTTTTTGTCTCATTTTGGACGACATACTATACTAAGACTTTTTTGAGTGATTTTGGAAGACATACTATACTATGACTTTTTGTCTCATTCTGGACGACATACTATACTATGATTTTTTTTATCTCATTTTGGATGACATACTATACTATGACTTTTTGAGTAATTTTGGACGACATTCTATACTATGACTTTTTTGAGTGTTTTTGGACGACATACTATACTATGACTTTTTTGACTGATTTTGGACGACATACTATACTATGATTTTTTGTCTAATTTTTGACGACATACTATACTATGACTTTTTTGAGTCTTTTTGGACGGCATACCATACCATGACTTTTTTGTCTCATTTTGGACGACATACTATACTATGACTTTTTTGTCTCATTTTGGATGACATACTATACTATGACTTTTTTGACTGATTTAGGAGGACATACTATACTATGACTTTTTGTCTCATTCAGGACGACATACTATACTATGATTTTTTTGTCTCATTTTGGACGACATACTATACTATGACTTTTTTGACTGATTTTGGACGACATACTATACTATGACTTTTTTGAGTGATTTTGGACGACATACTATACTATGACTTTTTTGTCTAATTTTTGACGACATACTATACTATGACATTTTTGACCAATTTTGGATGACATACTATACTATGACTTTTTTGAGTGTTCTTGGACGACATACTATACTATGACGTTTTTGAGTGATTTTGGACGACATACTATACTACAACGTTTTTGTCTCATTTTGGACGACATACTGTACTGTACTATGACGTTTTTGTCTCATTTTAGAAGACAAACTATACTATGACTTTTTTTTCTCATTTTTAGAAGACATACTATACTATGACTTTTTTGTCTCATTTTAGAAGACATACTATACTATGACTTTTTTGTCTCATTTTGGACGACATACTATGCTATGACTTTTTTGTCTCATTTTGGACAACATACTATGCTATGACTTTTTTGTCTCATTTTGGACGACATACTATACTATGACTTTTTTGAGGGATTTTGGACGACATACTATACTATGACTTTTTTGAGTGATTTTGGACGACATACTATACTATGACGTTTTTGTCTCATTTTGGACGACATACTATGCTATGACTTTTTTTTCTCATTTTAGAAGACATACTATACTATGACTTTTTTGTCTCATTTTAGAAGACATACTATACTATGACTTTTTTGTCTCATTTTGGACGACATACTATGCTATGACTTTTTTGTCTCATTTTGGACGACATACTATACTATGACGTTTTTGTCTCATTTTGGACGACATACTGTACTATGACTTTTTTGAGTGATTTTGGACGACATACTATACTATGACATTTTTGTCTCATTTTGGACAACATACTATACTAAGACTTTTTTGAGTGATTTTGGATGACATACTATACTATGACTTTTTGTCTAATTTTTGAAGACATACTATACTATGACTTTTTGTCTCATTCTGGACGACATACTATACTATGATTTTTTTTATCTCATTTTGGACGACATACTATACTATGACTTTTTGAGTAATTTTGGACGACATTCTATACTATGACTTTTGTGACTGATTTTGGACGACATACTATACTATGATTTTTTTGTCTAATTTTTGACGACATACTATACTATGACTTTTTTGAGTGATTTTGGAAGACATACTATACTATGACTTTTTTGTCTCATTTTGGACGACATACTATACTATGACTTTTTTGTCTCATTTTGGACGACATACTGTACTATGACTTTTTTGAGTGATTTTGGACGACATACTATACTATGACATTTTTGTCTCATTTTGGACGACATACTATACTATGACTTTTTTGTCTAATTTTAGAAGACATACTATACTATGACTTTTTGTCTAATTTTTGACGACATACTATACTATGACTTTTTTGAGTGATTTTGGACGACATACTATACTATGACTTTTTTGTCTCATTTTGGACGACATACTGTACTATGACATTTTTGACCAATTTTGGACGACATACTATACTATGACTTTTTTGTCTCATTTTGGACGACATACTGTACTATGACATTTTTGACCAATTTTGGACGACATACTATACTATGACTTTTTTGTCTCATTTTGGACGACATACTATACTATGACGTTTTTGTCTCATTTTGGACGACATACTGTACTATGACTTTTTTGAGTGATTTTGGACGACATACTATACTATGACGTTTTTGTCTCATTTTGGACGACATACTATACTATGACTTTTTTGAGTGATTGTGGACGACATACTATACTATGACGTTTTTGTCTCATTTTGGACGACATACTATGCTATGACTTTTTTTTCTCATTTTAGAAGACATACTATACTATGACTTTTTTGTCTAATTTTAGAAGACATACTATACTATGACTTTTTGAGTAATTTTGGACGACATACTATACTATGACTTTTTTTGACTGATTTTGGACGACATACTATACTATGATTTTTTTGTCTAATTTTTGACGACATACTATACTATGACTTTTTTGAGTGATTTTGGACGACATACTATACTATGACTTTTTTGTCTCATTTTGGACGACATACTATACTATGACTTTTTTGTCTCATTTTGGACGACATACTATACTATGACATTTTTGACCAATTTTGGACGACATACTATACTATGACTTTTTTGTCTCATTTTGGACGACATACTTTACTATGACGTTTTTGTCTCATTTTGGACGACATACTGTACTATGACTTTTTTGAGTGATTTTGGACGACATACTATACTATGACTTTTTTGTCTCATTTTGGACGACATATTATACTATGACTTTTTTGACTGATTTAGGAGGACATACTATACTATGACTTTTTTGAGTCTTTTTGGACGACATACTATACTATGACTTTTTTGAGTGATTTTGGACGACATACTATACTATGACTTTTTTGTCTCATTTTGGACGACATACTATACTATGACTTTTTTGTCTCATTTTTGACGACACACTATACTATGACATTTTTGACCAATTTTGGATGACATACTATACTATGACTTTTTTGAGTGGTTTTGGACGACATACTATACTATGACTTTTTAGTCTAATTTTAGAAGACATACTATACTATGACTTTTTATCTCATTCTGGACGACATACTATACTATGATTTTTTTGTCTCATTTTGGACGACATACTATACTATTGACTTTTTGAGTAATTTTGGACGACATGCTATACCATGACTTTTTTGAGTGATTTTGGACGACAAACTATACTATGATTTTTTGTCTAATTTTTGACGACATACTATACTATGACTTTTTTGAGTGATTTTGGACGACATACTATACTTTGACTTTTTTGAGTGATTTTGGACGACATACTATACTATGACTTTTTTGTCTCATTTTGGACGACATACTATACTATGACTTTTTTGACTGATTTAGGAAGACATACTATACTATGACTTTTTTGAGTCTTTGGACGACATACTGTACTATGACTTTTTTGACTGATTTTGGACGACATACTATAATATGACTTTTTGTCTCATTTTGGACGACATACTATACTCTGACGTTTTTGTCTCATTTTGGACGACATACTGTACTATGACTTTTTTGAGTGATTTTGGACGACATACTATACTATGACGTTTTTGTCTCATTTTGGACGACATACTATACTGACTTTTTTGAGTGATTTTGGACGACATACTATACTATGACTTTTTTGACTGATTTTGGACGACATACTATACTATGACTTTTTTGAGTGATTTTGGACGACATACTATACTATGACTTTTTTGTCTAATTTTTGACGACATACTATACTATGACATTTTTGACCAATTTTGGATGACATACTATACTATGACTTTTTTGAGTGTTCTTGGACGACATACTATACTATGACGTTTTTGAGTGATTTTGGACGACATACTATACTACAACGTTTTTGTCTCATTTTGGACGACATACTGTACTGTACTATGACGTTTTTGTCTCATTTTAGAAGACAAACTATACTATGACTTTTTTTTCTCATTTTTAGAAGACATACTATACTATGACTTTTTTGTCTCATTTTAGAAGACATACTATACTATGACTTTTTTGTCTCATTTTGGACGACATACTATGCTATGACTTTTTTGTCTCATTTTGGACAACATACTATGCTATGACTTTTTTGTCTCATTTTGGACGACATACTATACTATGACTTTTTTGAGGGATTTTGGACGACATACTATACTATGACTTTTTTGAGTGATTTTGGACGACATACTATACTATGACGTTTTTGTCTCATTTTGGACGACATACTATGCTATGACTTTTTTTTCTCATTTTAGAAGACATACTATACTATGACTTTTTTGTCTCATTTTAGAAGACATACTATACTATGACTTTTTTGTCTCATTTTGGACGACATACTATGCTATGACTTTTTTGTCTCATTTTGGACGACATACTATACTATGACGTTTTTGTCTCATTTTGGACGACATACTGTACTATGACTTTTTTGAGTGATTTTGGACGACATACTATACTATGACATTTTTGTCTCATTTTGGACAACATACTATACTAAGACTTTTTTGAGTGATTTTGGATGACATACTATACTATGACTTTTTGTCTAATTTTTGAAGACATACTATACTATGACTTTTTGTCTCATTCTGGACGACATACTATACTATGATTTTTTTTATCTCATTTTGGACGACATACTATACTATGACTTTTTGAGTAATTTTGGACGACATTCTATACTATGACTTTTGTGACTGATTTTGGACGACATACTATACTATGATTTTTTTGTCTAATTTTTGACGACATACTATACTATGACTTTTTTGAGTGATTTTGGAAGACATACTATACTATGACTTTTTTGTCTCATTTTGGACGACATACTATACTATGACTTTTTTGTCTCATTTTGGACGACATACTGTACTATGACTTTTTTGAGTGATTTTGGACGACATACTATACTATGACATTTTTGTCTCATTTTGGACGACATACTATACTATGACTTTTTTGTCTAATTTTAGAAGACATACTATACTATGACTTTTTGTCTAATTTTTGACGACATACTATACTATGACTTTTTTGAGTGATTTTGGACGACATACTATACTATGACTTTTTTGTCTCATTTTGGACGACATACTGTACTATGACATTTTTGACCAATTTTGGACGACATACTATACTATGACTTTTTTGTCTCATTTTGGACGACATACTGTACTATGACATTTTTGACCAATTTTGGACGACATACTATACTATGACTTTTTTGTCTCATTTTGGACGACATACTATACTATGACGTTTTTGTCTCATTTTGGACGACATACTGTACTATGACTTTTTTGAGTGATTTTGGACGACATACTATACTATGACGTTTTTGTCTCATTTTGGACGACATACTATACTATGACTTTTTTGAGTGATTGTGGACGACATACTATACTATGACGTTTTTGTCTCATTTTGGACGACATACTATGCTATGACTTTTTTTTCTCATTTTAGAAGACATACTATACTATGACTTTTTTGTCTAATTTTAGAAGACATACTATACTATGACTTTTTGAGTAATTTTGGACGACATACTATACTATGACTTTTTTTGACTGATTTTGGACGACATACTATACTATGATTTTTTTGTCTAATTTTTGACGACATACTATACTATGACTTTTTTGAGTGATTTTGGACGACATACTATACTATGACTTTTTTGTCTCATTTTGGACGACATACTATACTATGACTTTTTTGTCTCATTTTGGACGACATACTATACTATGACATTTTTGACCAATTTTGGACGACATACTATACTATGACTTTTTTGTCTCATTTTGGACGACATACTTTACTATGACGTTTTTGTCTCATTTTGGACGACATACTGTACTATGACTTTTTTGAGTGATTTTGGACGACATACTATACTATGACTTTTTTGTCTCATTTTGGACGACATATTATACTATGACTTTTTTGACTGATTTAGGAGGACATACTATACTATGACTTTTTTGAGTCTTTTTGGACGACATACTATACTATGACTTTTTTGAGTGATTTTGGACGACATACTATACTATGACTTTTTTGTCTCATTTTGGACGACATACTATACTATGACTTTTTTGTCTCATTTTTGACGACACACTATACTATGACATTTTTGACCAATTTTGGATGACATACTATACTATGACTTTTTTGAGTGGTTTTGGACGACATACTATACTATGACTTTTTAGTCTAATTTTAGAAGACATACTATACTATGACTTTTTATCTCATTCTGGACGACATACTATACTATGATTTTTTTGTCTCATTTTGGACGACATACTATACTATTGACTTTTTGAGTAATTTTGGACGACATGCTATACCATGACTTTTTTGAGTGATTTTGGACGACAAACTATACTATGATTTTTTGTCTAATTTTTGACGACATACTATACTATGACTTTTTTGAGTGATTTTGGACGACATACTATACTTTGACTTTTTTGAGTGATTTTGGACGACATACTATACTATGACTTTTTTGTCTCATTTTGGACGACATACTATACTATGACTTTTTTGACTGATTTAGGAAGACATACTATACTATGACTTTTTTGTCTAATTTTAGAAGACATACTATACTATGACTTTTTGTCTCATTCTGGACGACATACTATACTATGATTTTTTTTTATCTCATTTTGGACGACATACTATACTATGACTTTTTGAGTAATTTTGGACGACATACTATACTATGACTTTTTGAGTAATTTTGGACGACATACTATACTATGACTTTTTTGACTGATTTTGGACGACATACTATACTATGATTTTTTTGTCTAATTTTTGACGACATACTATACTATGACTTTTTTGAGTGATTTTGGACGACATACTATACTATGACTTTTTTGTCTCATTTTGGACGACATACTATACTATGACATTTTTGACCAATTTTGGACGACATACTATACTATGACTTTTTTGTCTCATTTTGGACGACATACTTTACTATGACGTTTTTGTCTCATTTTGGACGACATACTGTACTATGACTTTTTTGAGTGATTTTGGACGACATACTATACTATGACGTTTTTGTCTCATTTTGGACGACATACTATACTATGACTTTTTTGAGTGTTTTTGGACGACATACTATACTATGACTTTTGTGACTGATTTTGGACGACATACTATACTATGATTTTTTTGTCTCATTTTGGACGACATACTATACTATGACTTTTTTGAGTGATTTTGGACGACATACTATACTATGACTTTTTTGTCTCATTTTGGACGACATACTATACTATGACTTTTTTGTCTCATTTTGGACGACATACTATACTATGACTTTTTTGTCTCATTTCGGACGACATACTATACTATGACATTTTTGAGGGATTTTGGACGACATACTATACTATGACTTTTTTGAGTGATTTTGGACGACATACTATACTATGACTTTTTAGTCTAATTTTAGAAGACATACTATACTATGACTTTTTATCTCATTCTGGACGACATACTATAATATGATTTTTTTGTCTCATTTTGGACGACATACTATACTATGACTTTTTGAGTAATTTTGGACGACATGCTATACTATGACTTTTTTGAGTGATTTTGGACGACAAACTATACTATGATTTTTTGTCTAATTTTTGACGACATACTATACTTTGACTCTGAGTGATTTTGGACGACATACTATACTATGACTTTTTTGTCTCTTTTTGGACGACAAACTATACTATGACTTTTTTGAGTCTTTTTGGACGGCATACCATACTATGACTTTTTTGTCTCATTTTGGTCGACATACTATACTTTGACTTTTTTGTCTAATTTTTGACGACATACTATACTGTGATTTTTTTGTCTCATTTTGGACGACATACTATACTATGATTTTTTTGTCCCATTTTTGACAACATACTATACTATGACTTTTTTGAGTGATTTTGGACGACATACTATACTATGACATTTTTGACCAATTTTGGATGACATACTATACTCTGATTTTTTTGTCTCATTTTGGACGACATACTATACTATGACATTTTTGACCAATTTTGGACGACATACTATACTATGACTTTTTTGACTGATTTTGGACGACACACTATACTATGATTTTTTGTCTAATTTTGGATGACATACTATACTATGACTTTTTTGACTGATTTAGGAGGACATACTATACTATGACTTTTTGTCTCATTCTGGACGACATACTATACTATGATTTTTTTGTCCAATTTTTGACAACATACTATACTATGACGTTTTTGTCTCATTTTGGAACGACATACTGTACTATGACTTTTTTGAGTGATTTTGGACGACATACTATACTATGACTTTTTTGTCTAATTTTAGAAGACATACTATACTATGACTTTTTGTCTCGTTCTGGACGACATACTATACTATGATTTTTTTGTCTCATTTTGGACGACATACTATACTATGACTTTTTTGTCTCATTTTGGACGACATACTATACTATGACTTTCTTGTCTCATTTTGGACGACATACTATACTATGAATTTTTTGACTGATTTAGGAGGACATACTATACTATGACTTTTTTGAGTCTTTTTGGACGACATACTATACTATGACTTTTTTTGACTGATTTTGGACGACATACTATACTATGACATTTTTGAGTGATTTTGCACGACATACTATACTATGACTTTTTTGTCTCATTTTGGACAACATACTATACTATGACTTTTTGAGTGATTTTGGACGACATACTATACTATGACTTTTGTCTGATTTTGGACGACATACTAAACTGACTTTTTTGAGTGATTTTGGACGACATACTATACTATGACTTTTTTGTCTCATTTTGGACGACATACTATACTATGACTTTTTTGTTTCATTTTGGACGACATACTTTACTTTGACTTTTTGAGTGATTTTGGACGACATACTATACTATTACTTTTTTTAGTCTTTTTGGACGACATACTATACTATTACTTTTTTTAGTCTTTTTGGACGACATACTATACTATGACTTTTTTGTCTCTTTTTGGACGACATACTATACTATGACTTTTTTGAGTGATTTTGGACGACATACTTTACTTTGACTTTTTGAGTGATTTTGGACGACATACTATACTATTACTTCTTTTAGTCTTTTTGGACTACATACTATACTATGACTTTTTTGTTTCATTTTGGACGACATACTTTACTTTGACTCTGAGTGATTTTGGACGACATACTATACTATGACTTTTTTGTCTCTTTTTGGACGACATACTATACTATGACTTTTTTGAGTGATTTTGGACGACATACTATACTATGACTTTTTTGTCTCATTTTGGACGACATACTATACTATGACTTTTTGAGTGATTTTGGACGACATACTATACTATTACTTTTTTTAGTCTTTTTGGACGACATACTATACTATGACTTTTTGAGTGATTTTGGACGACATACTATACTATTACTTTTTTAGTCTTTTTGGACGACATACTATACTATGACTTTTTTGTTTCACTTTGGACGACATACTTTACTTTGACTCTTTGAGTGATTTTGGACGACATACTATACTATGACTTTTTTGTCTCTTTTTGGACGACATACTATACTATGACTTTTTTGAGTGATTTTGGACGACATACTATACTATGACTTTTTTGTCTCATTTTGGACAACATACTATATGACTTTTTGAGCGATTTTGGACGACATACTATATTATGACTTTTGTCTGATTTTGGACGATATACTAAACTATGACTTTTTTGAGTGATTTTGGACGACATACTACACTATGACTTTTTTGAGTGATTTTGGACGACATACTACACTATGACTTTTGTCTCATTTTGGAAGGCATACTATTCTATGACTTTTTTGTCTCATTTTGGACAGAATGAGACAAAAATGCGAACATTCGCATTCATGCATACAGTGACGTTATTGAAAACTGGATTGACAGAATGATCCTTTTTAAATTTTTACTATTTATGGATGTTTCACAACACACAAGAAACAAGGATACAATACATAAGGACACAAGACAAGAGGACAAGACACGAGGATATCCACTAATCCACCTTGAGGATGGATTACTTTCATGCATCTCAGGAATGGAACCTTATTAAACCACTACCTAATATGATATCTGTGACAGTTAAACCTGTTCTGAGCTGGATGTGAGTGGATCACTCAGGACATTCATAACATGGATGGATTGATGGACGCATGCCTGTGACTTCATCAAAGTGAACACATTTACTGTCTAATATCCACACAAACGCACCTGTAGTAAATGACCAAAGTCATGCCAATAAAAAATAAAACTGGACACTAAATAGAACTCTGTTAATACAAACTTAAAAAGGCAACATAGAAAACTTTGTTGCCTTTTTTCATAGAAAAATTTATTCAGCATATTTTAACAATGAAAAACAATATTATGGTCACAATTATTCCAAGAGAAAAATAGAAAGAAAACTGCTTTCCAGTGTGGCTCAAATTTTAAACTAAAACTTTACAGTATAAACATGACACTCAGTCCTCTGTGTTCACCAGGCGGTTTTGGGATTTGCTTTGAAGAGCGTGTAGTCTTCTTTTCTGAAAAAGGCCACTTCAGTTTCATTTGCTGAAATGGTGAAATACCAACGTTACCATTGTGATGAAATACAAACACTGCAGTTCATCAATATTAAACTTACCAACACCAGCAGCCCTAAGGGTTTGGTCATCTTGCAGAATGAGGTCTTCATCATTTTCTAAGTTCATTACCAGCTCGTTAGTCTGCAAGAAGAACATTTGTTTCCACTTAGAAATGTTGGATTTCAATGTCTTCATATAAGACGCATTCAGCTGCTGCTGCTGCTCATTCAAGTTTCTTTTTCAGAATATTCTTTTCCATGAAGCCGCGCTGCAACCTCAGAAGCACTTCAGCCTCTTTGAGCTGGCGTCACTTTTAACGTTGGTTAGCTTAACTGTTCATACACGAATCTTAAACTAGCTTCTGTCGCCGGGCGCTAGCTGACGTTAGCTAACATTTTCTGCTTCTCCAGTCACAGCAGACCGGTTTTTCTCCTCACCCCACTTAGGGCTTCTCACGCCCAGGTGTCGAGCGTTAGCACACCAGCTAAATTAGCGCTCCACTCCTGTCGTACACTAACTGTGAGGAACACATGTGTCCTCGTCCGTCACCTGACCTCTCATTTCCACTGTATGACTGATATTTACTTTAATAAATGCAGAAAATACAACGTCCTGTTTTAAATTCAGCGTGAAAATAAGAACCAACTGGAAACTTTTTTACATACAATTGTTTGATTGGCCATAATTTGGCAAAGTAAAAACAAATACGTTCTTAACTTTCAGAATCAGTTCCTTCGGCCTAAGACGAGCTTTACTTTAGTTACAGGATTACACACAAAAATTAAACCCCAGTTTTTAAATCATCTCTGACTTTTAGATTGTAATATTAAAGAAACATTTAGTCACACTGTCTCAAAGTTTGGTCCCAAAATTCGACCGTGTTTTCTGTAGCTTTCCACTTTCCAAATGTAACATAGACGTTAGAAAGTATTAATTAACATGAACAGGATTTTACCAGAAATCATCGCTTTTAATTTGAAACTTGAAGTGTGAAAATCAACAGCAGTCGAGC